>NC_081787.1:14331795-14609295 GCF_963082965.1 Carassius carassius | reverse complement strand
ATGGTGTGCATTTGTAAAGGGATGAACACTTTAATACAAGGCATGCCCCTTTTTATGACAAATATTAATAGCATTATATTTTCTATTATTTGTCTATGGATTTTAAACTTATAACCAAGAATTTTCTTTTAGGTTGACTGAAGATTAGCAGATAAATAACTCCCAAGGATTAATGCATGAAGTCCATATTCCTCAAAACCTTGCCTGACTTCCTGCTCTCGTTTCTGCTCCCCAGTCGTTCCTGAGGGGCTGGAGGCTGTTGCTGTGTGCTTGATGAGCATTTGATGAGCGTTAGAAGTGTTTCAGTGACCCAGTTCAGTCAGCACTGCTCTGTTGATGGTGCAGAACGTCCTCACGCTCTCCGTCTCTCACCCTCCATCATTCCTGCTCTCTCCATCTCTCTCTGCATTCTGCTGATAAATAATTGAGTATTTCGCTTTTTTGTCTGCGCACGCTCGGGGGAAAAACGATTAAAAGAGGGAGCAGAAGCGGCAATGATGAAGGGAGCGATGCAGAAGGAGAACAAAAAAAGCAAGCAGCACTTGTGCTGCGTTTGAGAACAGTCAGCAGCTGCCTCATTAGTCCTATAGAGACGATGTAGCAAGTATTTGTGTGTGCGATTTTCAGACGGGAAACACCCAGAAGTTTGGAGAAGTGTTTTTGTACTTAAATAATAAAGAAATCAATCTGTCAACAAACATGGACTTTTAAATGGGTGGAATAATGTTCATTGATTAAAAGGGATAATGTATGTGTCTACTCAACAAATAAGTATGTGAATGTGAGATTATGATTTGAGTTCAGACTGGGTGTGTCTGTATATTATTGTAATTTTTTTGCAAAGAAAATAAACAACCCATTACAGTGTGCAAATGCATGTCGGAGCAGCAAGATGAATGCTGTACTACAGAAGGATTAATGCTGAAGTTCATGGATGTTATTTTTACTGCAATCGATAACAGACACGCAAGATGCCAGTAGTTGCGTTAAGCGCAAATTTTGCAGTTTGATACGGGAGATGCCGGTTTCAGTTACTGAGCGTTCCAATATACAGAGTTACGTGGACGACAGAGAAGATTAGGAACAGTGGCCTTAGTTCTGGAAGTTTTTATTCTATAAGGATATTCAGAACTTCTTTGTTAAAGAATTGCAAGCCATGAACCAAACCAACCAGCGCTGAGGTGATTCATGAAAATACAAACTTTGATTAAAAAGAAAAAAAAAAGAATAATGTAAAACAATCTGAAATCTGAAAATTTGCTTTGAATGTGGAAAAGAACTACAATCTTATGAAGCATTGTGATTAAATCTATTTATTTAAAGACGGCGAGTATCAAAACATTTTATGTTTATTGTAGTGCTGTCAAAATTAGCGCGTTAATGCATGCAATACATTTTTTTCAGTTTAACAAGTTAAAAATATTTTACGCAATTAATGCAGGAGCGGAGCTACAGTAGGGTTGGCCACCCAAATCACAACTGGTGCTTCGGTCTCTTATTTGACACGTTATTAAGTTTGACATGCATTCAAACGTCGCCTAAAAATAAATTTCCCTGTCCTGTCAGCCTGTGCTCGTAGCACATGCTCTTCAATTGGATGCACAAATGCACAAATAATTTCATATTAAACTACTAGCATGTAATGTCGTAATTATATAGTCAGTTTAGTCATGAAGTTACCATAAAGGTGATTAAAGCTGCCATTAAACCGTGCATGTACTGTATGTAAATATTTGATATATAGAAGTTACAGAACATGTCTCTAAAATGCAGTGGTTTTCAAAACTGTCCTGGAGAGAACTAGCACTGTCTCCCTCATCTAACACACCCGATTCAACTCGTCAGCTCATTAGCAGAGATTTTGAGACATGAAGTGGGTCAGAAAAGGTAAAGAGTTGTGAGAAAATACGATGCGTATCAGATCTGCGCCATGTTCATGCTCTTAAAGCAGCCAAAATATCCTAATAACTCAGCTGCTGTGATGTTTGTTCATCAAAGAAAAAAGAAAAAAAGGAGGAATGTGGAGGAAATCAATAACTTTTGTAGCTTTGGGAATTCATCTATATTTAATTTAGAATTTAGTGTTCTTTATTCAATTTCTGCATATTTCCTACTTGCTGAAGGGCACAGGCTGCCTAAATAAGACATTTAAGCTCTCTTAAATTTAAGCTCTCTTAAGTCATTATTTTTTAAACTCTAGTACATGTTAAAATTGATAGATCTCTGTTGATTCTAATGTTAAATGGCTATAGTCAGTGGTTAAATATTAGGAAAAAGAAAACAATTTCCTAGAGACATCAGTTGGTATCAGTGATACTCCCTTCAGTCATAAATAAGATCCCATAGAGCAAAAAAAAAAAAAAGTCTGATAATTTTAGTACTTTTCCCTTTTTTCATTCTTGTTACACTTGTGGCCTTGTGGGGTTTTTTTGGAACTGAGTGATTGTAAGCCTTATTGATCTGAATTTATGCACCTCAGTTGAAAAAAAAAAATAATAATCCAACATTTGGTGATAAAATAGTGTAACAAGAACTTGAGTAAAGGCTGGCAATTTTTGACTGAGAACACCACATTAGGTGAAGGATTTTTAACAAGCATGTACCATTGATGAATGACTTTTAGTTTTTAAATGTTTAGTTTTTAAAACTTGATTCAACTAAATAGTATTTTTCTGACAGGAACCCGACTGTTGCACTCTAAATGATTGACCAATCAGATTTGAGAATTCCAGTGAATCGTGTGATAAGATGAAGATATACAAGGAATTTCAGTGCAGACAAAACATTCAAATGTGCAATAATGAAGTGTGCAGTGAATCGTGATAGGTAGGTTCTTTGCTTCATGTTAGGAGTGTCTATCAGCACTGCTTTGGGCATGTTATCTCACTGTGTGCATCGGCTGTTCTGACTCCGTGATCAAGATGTCCGCTGCTCATTGGATGCTCCTCTTTTCACATTTACACTTTTACACTAGAGAGGCAGACATGGAGCGGGGCTCGCCGGGAGCTGGAAGGACATCTCTGGCATCGGCCCAGCGTGCCTCAGATGATGTCTAATGTTCCTGACTGCTCTGTGACCTGAAAAAAAGGAGTGTTAAAGGGGATTGTGTGTCAGTGTGTTATTTCCTACACGCACACATAAATCAAGCAGTCACATCACTTATAAGAGGAAGAGAGATGGTGTGTGTTTTGTGCTTGGCCGTTTGATCGCTCTGTCCACTGTTTCCCTCTGGGAATCTCCTTATGTCGTCTTTTGTTTGTGCAAGAAGTGTATCACAGAACAAAAATGATGACAGAGTGTTTACATTAAGCATTGATGTTATGTGTGTCTGTGTCAGCTACTTTTACTCTAACCATACAGGAAACCAGACCACATGTTAGAAATAAGCATGTTTTGCTTCCTGTTGGAATCTAAGTGACATTGCTCTTCATCTTCCTCTCTCTTTCTGTCTCACACAGTCCGGATGACATTGGCACGTGTTGGTACATTCTGCTTTCTGGATCGGTCTTCATCAAAGAGTCCATGTTCCTGCCACGCTCCAGGTAAGTCCCTCACCTGAATGCCGTCATATTTAAAACATTGACACTTCTTTAGAAAACACACCTAGAATACCCCTATCTTTAGCCTGTCGTGTATATTAAGCTTGTACCTTTCTTCTAACTCTAAAAGTTCTCACAACTTATCACATCTCTGAATATGTCTCAGTGCATGTTAATTGCCAGCTTCCTTCAGGTTCTTCATCCTAGTTTGTCAATTAAAGGGCCCACGTGTAGATATGCACCTCAAAAATGCCACTGGGACCAATTTAGTAAGTTAAATTTCCAAAAATTAAATATTATCATTGTTTTTCACCAAATACGAGACAAATCCGAATTCTGCTGTAAAGCAGCTCTAAAAAGACAGTTGTGTTATTCAACTCGAAACAATTGAATGTTAATGCAGTTCGGCTCAATAACAGTGTCAGTGTTGAAAAATCCATAAATTATAAAACAATTCAGCTTATGTGAACTCATGCAGTTTTAGAACAAAAATAAGTGTGAGTAAATGATGACAGAATTAAAATATTTTGGGCGATCTGTCCCTTTAATTTCTGACCCTAGCATGTTATCAGTTACTTAATGCAAACATCATAACTTGAAAGTATTGTAGTTTGACTTATTTCCCAATGCCATACATACAAAGAAAGACTGTCATTATCAAAGACCAATATTTTGCTTCGCACGCTACAATTTAGCTGAGGCATAAAACCTGGTATGTCAGAAATGAAGCAGCAAACTTTAGCATGCACATACAGAAACAAGAATTTTGACTGGGTGGAATTTAAAATCATAGCAAGCCGTACAAAAACACTTGACAGGGATGCACTAGAATTGGATTGCAGTGGGGATATGTCATTTTATCAGCATGGCAATGAAAGAAGCAGGTCTCTCCCTCCCTCACTTTCATATTTGGCTTCGTGGAGAGAGCTGTGATGTGTTGCTCCTGTAATTGCTCCAGGGGTCCAGTGAATGAAAACCAACAGGACAGCGAAGCACTTCATAAATAATGTCTTGATAGTGCTCACGGATGGCCATTTCCCCCCCAAGAGGCATCACAGCTACCCTGTGTACTGATTCTTGTCTGAGACAGACCAGATCTGCAATAACATCTTATCGGCTTCCTTTACCGCATGACGTGTGTTATTTTCTTCCCAAACAAAAACACTACAGATTTCTGTAATGCCTCTGTTTAATTGCACCTGAAACTCTCACTCACTGCAAATGCAGCATGCAAGTGTTTAATTGCACAGAGTTTACCATCATTAAAAGCATAATGGTGTGCAAAGTGCTGGCAGAAGTCAGAATTGAGTTTGAGGTGGCATTTGAAAATGGCAGCAACAGTACCACACCTGGTACTCACAGCAGTACTAATGCAACAAGTGCACGCTCTTTAACATGATTTTGCAGGCTTAACTACCAACAGTAGTTTCTATTGTTACAAACTCAGGAAGTCTGTTGTTTTCTTCTGTCTTTACCATGGTACAAATATAACATTATAAATACTATGTGTGCTAAAAGGGAATGTTCCCAGTCCCAGTAGTTCAAGGTATTTACACTACATGCGCTTCAAATTGTGTGTTTTTCCCAAGGTTTTTTTTTTTTTTTTTTGCACTTGGGAAATAGGAAAGGAAACTTTGATTCACACTCATTACCTTCCATTTAATCAAACAAAAAATAACTATTCATAATCCAAAAAGTTAAAAACAATCATGATCATGATGAAAACAATCCAAATGTGAGGATACTTTAAATAGAGTTAAGAAGCATGTTCAGCTTTTCCATAGTTCTTTTTATTTTTATTCATCTGCAAATAAACAGTTTTACTAAAATGTTTTACTTTCAGCTGCAGTAAGGTTTATTTGTTTTTGTTTTTTAATTATCTTTTCCCGTTTAACCACAAGCAAACAAACTCCTGGGTGGTTTTTGTTTGGAAGTGCCTTGAAAGCCTTACTGTTCCTCCCTTAAATTATATGAATTTACTTCATGAGAATGTAATCTGTAACATCTGATCAGTCTCAGACTATGCATGTCACTCCCTGCATGTATCAACATGCCTCATTTGTTGTTTAGCCACAATTTCAAAACTTTACATGTCAATCATCTAACTGCAAACCATATTTTGTTTGTAGTTAGTGGCTTATTTGTGAATTTTAATTTAATATTACTTATATTTTATTATTAAGTACAATTATTATTATTAATGTTGATTGTTTTTAACTTTCTGTATTATTTATAGTTCTTATAAAAATAAAAATAACTATGAAAAAGCTGAGCATGCTTCTAAACTCAATTTAAATTATCCTCACATTTGGTTTGTTTTAATTATGATTATGATGAAGTTTTTGGATTATGCATAGTTCTTTTTTTGTTTGATTGACTGTAAGAATATGAGTGCGAATTTCTCAATTTGCCCTTTATAGTTTTTCTGCGTCCTTCTCAGTCAGATCGCTACAGGTCTTGAGTTTAGTTTGGGAAGTCATGTTGTTTGTGGGAAGGGGTCAACCCCTCATTCTTGGCTTCACAGGAAGTAAGAGGCAGGCAGGAATGTTGGCTTCAGTTGATCACCACTAACTCTCAAGAACGCACATTCCCAACACATACTCTCGTAAGATGAAGGCGATAGACAGAGCTGTCAGAACAGAGAGCTCGCAGTGCAGCGTACGTGAAGCTGGATTATCAAGAGGCGTTCCCGAATTCATGTTTGTGTATAGTGTGGTAGAAGAGTGTGTGTATGAATATTAGGAAAGGACATAAAAAACACATTTGGAGTAGAAGTATGGAACTGAATGCATGACTTTCAAGTATCTGTCTCTGTCTGGATTTCATTGAACATAACAACTCTTTCATCTTCAGGTACAGTATTAGTATTGTTTTTTTTTTTCATATTGTGTATTATTTTGTATTTTAAGTCATGATTAGATCACTTTAAGTAATGACTGTAAATATTTCCTATAAACACAATTTCCAACAAATAACTATTTAAATATTTATATTTTATTTTATGTTGTTATTGTATTTTGTATTCTAATTTATTTTGTTTTTACTAATGCTAAAAGACTTATTAAAGGAATCATAACTGAAGTGTCAAGCTTTGCTAAACAAGCCTCAAGCATTGTATCCAGTCACAGTTTAGGGTTGTTTGGTGCTCCTGAAATGTTGTGTACTCTGCTTTATGTTGCCATGTGTCTGTGAGCACAGACCTGAGAGGCAGCAGAGCTGTTTGACACTCACTGAAGCACTACAGTAGAATCCTGGTAATGCATTATCTATTCGACTGTATTTCAGCATGTCCCGAAGCCTTCCAAATGCACCCCTTTCTTCCCTCTGACTTTCCCACCGACAGCACTTGCATAACAGCTCTTTAATCTTTGCTCTGCTTAATATAGAGAGATGAGAGAGAATATATAGAGATAATATATGAAAAATAAGCTTATTTACTGAAGACCCCTATGTTCTTTGCTGTGTGTGAGTGCCTGCCACGTTCGTCACAGAATCACATTCCAGACACCTGGAATGCTGTGTAATATGGAATGTGGGGGGCGACAGGGTGGGCATCACGTCTCACCGGGAGTTTAATTCCCAAGGAATGCGGCACGGTGGCTGACGTTTATATATGTATGTCTGTTGTTAATATAATTTTTACAGTTTGTTTTATTTATTTATTTTTTCTGGCTTCTACAGAGAATAATAATTTATGTTTAAACTCTGGGATTTAATAACCTAGAGTTTTTTTTCCCTCTCTCTTTTCATTTGGTTGTGCTTAAGTGTGGTGAAAATGTATTCCATTTTTCTGTTCCTATTGCATTGTGCAGTTTAAATTAGACTTGGAATCCCTGATTTTCAGTGTTGTTTCAGGCTATACCCACCGTGCCATCAACTATATCATGAACAATTAATGAAAACACTAAGTCTTGAGGTTTTGTATATGGATAGAAGCCTGTAAGGGAAGTTTAAGAGCATTACAACACAGAGGGCTCATTGTGTGTGGTCTTAGAATGAGGAATAATGTATGCAGAGGGAATCGCACCTTTTAGTCCAACTATATTAGCTAGTTGCTATATCTGCCTGCTGTGCTTTTACAGTACAGTACCTGTACAGTCTACAAATAGCTATATAACAGTAAGTGTAATTTTACCAATGTAAACATTTAAAGAAGTATGCAAATTGTCATTGTAAGGTATAATGTTTCATATAGTAGGGTATTTCCATAGTAAAATCAGCCTTGCTTCGTCAGTCACAGTTTTCTGAAGTCTGTATAACAGTTTTTCTAACCTCTCACCTAGTTAAACTGCTGTAAGTGTGTGTGTGTGTGTGTCAACTTTGGACCAAAGTGTCACCTGACAGCTCATTCAGCTGCAAATAGTGTCTTACAAGCAGCATTAATGGTGACTCAACAGACCAGATGAAAAGTGTGCAAACAGCACCAAACAGAATTAATTTAGTTTTCCTATTTATTTTATTTTATTTTAGTTTAGCCTTTTTCCCATTTATTTTATTTTTTTGCCTTTTTTGCTTTTAGTGTAGTAAAGACAGGAACTGCTATTCTCTGATTTTGCATTTTAACCCAACAGTGCAAGTGATTTAGTGAAGCGCAAATATGTGTATCTATTTAAAAATGTTAAGCCATGTCCACCTTAAAGTGAGTATTTGCCTTCATCTTGCTTGGAACTCCACCTTACATTTCCATTTTCAATATTTTTAATTTTCACACTCCATCACTTTGCACTCTACTTCTTTCATTAGACCATGATGTCATCCGGTGGACTTTTCCAGTCTGGATGTAGTTTCTTTCCCAGTGGAGTCTTAATGCCCAGGCCAGGAACACTGCCACGAGTGTGTGGAAATGTGCTCCTCCAGCTCGGATTCTGAGCACGCATTCATTCCCAGAGAAACTCAGGATTCCATAATTGGTTGAGCGGTTTGTAACATTTCTTTCACTCCTGTTCTTCTCCTGTAGTTTTGGGAAGAGGTCTGCTGGGAGTTTACGTCGTGGATGTGAGTGTATCGTTCTGGAGCCATCCGAGATGATTGTGGTGAGTAATCATGGACCAGATTAATCATTTTAACTTCATCCTCTTACTTATCACACGATATAATTGCTGTTTTGTGCTGTAGTTTCAATCCTCTTCCCCAGTGGTTCCCACAGTTTGCTACGCTTTACCCACAGGGGTGCACACCAGGTCAGATTTACATAGGCATTGCATTACATGAGCAGATAACAATTTGAGCTCTTACAGAAACTGAATGCACAGACTAAAAACCCTTTTACAAAAACCCATCATAATTTTTTTTATGACTGATGGGGAAAATAAAGTGAAAGTCTGAATATAAGCTGCAACTTTTACTGTAGATGTTTTAGTAACGGCTATATTATAATTATTTATTTAGAAGTTTACATTTATTTAACGAGAACAATTTAGTTGTGTGCTGCCTAGTTTTGTTTAAAATCATGTGAGCCAGACATTTTTGAACCACTGCTCTAATGATAAATGTCATGTAAATGTTTCTGCACTCCTCCACATCTTTCTCTTTCTCAGTTTGAATTTGACATCTTGTTTACATTTCCCCAAAAGCAAATTTCATTGTGGATTTGTTCCTCTTAAATGCCTCAGCCCACTGCGCTAAATGTTCAACATGGCCTAAATTCAATGCTCTCGCCTTGCCAAAAACCCTAAAATGATTATATTTAGTAACCCAAGCACTTCTGTGCGTCCTAGTATATTCCATATTCAGTTCATGATGTATGTTCACAATTACAGAAAGACCCTCCCTATCTACATTTGCAGTCTCAGATTTGGCTAAGCTCTTGGGGTGGCATTGAAATTGTGCCTACGTGTGATTCAGTGGGCTGTTATATACGTTTATGCATATTGAGTACACTATGGTTCAAACACTGGTTGTCAGTAAGGTAATCAAAAAAAAAAAAAGAAATTAATACTTTATTTTATTCCGCAAGAATGCATTAATTTATAATGTTACAAAGTATTTCTGTTTTAAATAAATGCCGTTCTTTCAAACTTTGTGCTCATCAATGAATCAGGGGAAAAAGTATCATGGTTTGTTTCCACAAAAAGTATAATAATAAATGTTTCTCGAGTGGCAAACCAGAATCTTTGAAAAACATTTAAACACAATCTTTCCGACACTAACCTTTCGAATGGTTGTATAGACAATATAAATGTAGCTCAATGCATAGAGGATGATGATTGCAAAACCAAAAGCATGAGTTCTAGTCCCAGGGAATGCATGTACTGATAAAACATATAGTTTAAATGCCCCCTAAGCTGTTTAAAAGCATCTGCCAAATGCATAATCGTAATCTCTTGCTTGGGCGATGGCCACTGTCCTCGACAGTTGATCGTGCTCTTGTTGGGTAACTCATCTGTTATTACTGGTCGATGTAATTACGGGCTGAGGCAGGATATAGATACTGCACTCTCACTCGCTCACACCGCCCAATATATTCCCACTGCTTCTCGCTCACCGGCAGTTGCCATAGCAGCGGTTGGTACGGTAGCGAGAGATTTGATGTGTAATCCCAAAGGCAGAGTGGGTGTGAAATGTGAGGCTGCAGCAAAAATAAGGCAGAGGGATAATCATGTCACTCTTTATGGCGTAATGTCACAGTCGCCGGCCCTTTTTATATGCAACTTATACACGTCTCGTGTTATGATGATGCCACCCTCCTTCACAGCCATTCAAAGACCTGTCATGGACCGCTTGCACCACTTGAATGAAATTTTCTGGTGCCACACTGACAGAATACCCAGCAAAGATGGAGAATAAACATTGATCCGGAATATGGATGTTTTTTTTTTTTTTTTTGCACTTGTCTGCCCTTTGAACTTTTTAATTTCTAGGTAGAATCCACATAACGTGCAAAATTGAGCGCCGAAGAACCCTTGCAAGCTGCTCCTCTGAAACTACATCTCCCCTTTTCTACCTTTCCTTTCTGTCTGCTGTGTGCCTCTCTTTGACGTAGGCGTTTGAGGCTCAGCCCACACACACACAGACAGGCTCACACACCCACTTCTATTTTTACACAGCACCAGTAAAGAGTGGTGGGAGGGGGAGAGGGGTGAGGAGAGAGAGAGAGAGAGAGAGAGAGAAAGGGACTCTCACTCAAATCGCTCCTCCATTTGCAGGTGGACTATATGGATGAGAATGAGGAGTATTTCCAGCGGCAGGCATCACACAGACAGTCCCGCCGAAGGTTTCGCAAGATCAACCAGAAGGGCGAGCGGCAGACCATCATCGACACCGTAGACCCCTATCCTGCCGGCAAGCCGCCTGTTGCGCGGGGATACCATACGGTCAGTCGTACGCTTTACCTGCTCTGCTTCTCTTTTGCCCCTCCCCCTGTATGACTGTCTGCCGTCCTGTTCCTCACCTGTTCGGCTTTGCTTTCATGTTTGTTTAAAGACTGGTAAATGTGTCATTGCAAATGCTTTTTATTTTATTTTATTTTGTTTGCATATAGGGATCGATGTTATGATTAAAATCTGACATTACAATATCACTGAATTTAGATTGTTGTATCATAGTATAGTTATTTGTACTGGAAAGAATGGTTTATATATTAAATAATAATACAGTTATGCTTATTTGTTGGATAATCCAATGAATTAAACAATATTTTATTCAGCAAGGATGCATAACATTTATAATTTTACAAAAGATAAATGCTGTTGTTTTAAACTTTCTATTTATCAAAGAATCCTAAAAAAAGCGCCCTATTTTTCACAAAAAATCTTAAACAGTAGTACTGTTTTCAACATTGATAACAAAAAAATGCATCTCGAGCACCAATAATTTCTAAAGGATCATGTGACACTGATAATTCAGCTTTGCAATAGATATTTAATAATAATAATCATACAGTTCTGCATGTTTTTTAGATGGACAATCCAATGAATTAACTTTATTAAAGCTTTATTGGGATAACATTTTTATTTTTTTATATGCAAACCAAAAAAAATAAAAATAAGCTTCACATTATTTAACACATAACTCAAAACTAATATTGTTAAACATACTAGTTAGAGTCTTATTTCTGACTGAATGAGTCAAGTTTAAAGCTGTAAAATAGCAAATATGTGTAAGTTCATCTCTTTTTTTGTCACTTTCATGTGTAAGTAATGTTAAATTATAATGATGAAAATCTGTACCACTTGATGCATTTCTAGCATTGCATGGTATATACTGTTATTTGGTAACATTAACCACTTCTCTTTCATCGTATTACCTATGTGGAAGGAACAAGATTTCTGTATCCTTCTTTCCTTCCTATGAACTTTGCTCTGCTACTATATTTGCATTTGTTCCACGGTTACTGTAAGAATCTATTCATTTAGTGCAGCTATTGCAGCCCCTTCCTCATGGGGTTGTGTTTCATTATTTGTTTTTATCTTCTGCCTTAAAGGAGTATTCTGGATTAAAAACAACTCTATCGACAGCATCAGACTGTTGCTTACTTACATTTTTCTCTGTATATAAGGCCGGTTAGACTAAATGAAAAAGACAAAAAGAAACACTGCTGCTTAGAACAAAAGCAAACTTAATACATTACCTAAAAAGTTAGTCTGTGATTGAATAAACCGAGTTTAGGTTTAAAATGGGTGCAGTCATTATAAAATGTAAAAATAAGCAGTGAAATTTTCAGAAGCTCTCTTCAGCTCATTACTGCTGCTTTTACACTAATGGACAAAAAAAGCCAAGTTGGCATCAAATGAACCACATTCTCATTCCTTACTTCTGAACGGTTCTTTCAGTCTCTTAAATGCTATTTTTGTGGCTGTATGTGGAAGAAGCTTTACTTGTTTCCATCATAGTTGCTCATTTTCCTTGTTGTGCTGTGTTGGCTGTTATGGTCTCTCTGTAGGTGTTAGCTGGTGTTCTGCCTATGTGTTTGTCTGTATGTCGTTTTGGCTTAAGATGTGCTGGTGTTTTATGCACTCATTACCAACTGTGCTCTGGCCAGGTTGAAGTGAGAATCCACAGCACTGCTACCATCTGTATGTGTGATAAACAGCATCACTGAGCCCCAGCTGAGTAGAGAAAGAATTTATGCATTTGTATATTTACATTTAGTCAGATTAGATAAAAGATTCAGATATCTAATATTTACATTTAGTTATCAACCATAATTGGTTTTTCACTCTATAATTTGTAAAATTATTACATTTGTACCCCATAATCTTGGATATTTGGTCACATCCTTGGCTGTAGGTCAAAAGTCGTAGGTCAGATTTAAACTCTTAATATATCCAAATGCTAACGCTTATTTTTCAAATCTGTAATCAATTGCTGTTATGTTATTACATTAACCCACATTTAAAGAAGGAATTACATTTTTTATTTATTTTGTCATTTTATTATTTAATTTTATTTTGATCACATTACTAATGCCTACATTTTATTTTATATTTTTATATTTTTGCTAATACGTTATTACATTAACCAGCATTAAATTAACTTTTAACCAAATTTTGAAAATGGCTTTATTTTATTACTTTATTTTATTATTTTTGATGACATTACTAACACATGCATTTTACTTAATATTATATTTTTCTTTGTTTTGATTTTGTGGTAATTCAAAATGTGGTGATAGCAGTGGTGATAGCAGGTTGTGAGGACTTTTTTAATATGCCTTTTCTTTCTGCACCTTAAGAGAACGAAAAACAGGGTTGTATTTTATTCCACTAAATCTCCAGCAGATTTGACAGCGAGACTATGCTCTCATAATGTCTTTGGTGTTAATCTTGTGAATTTTTGACACAGATGTTTCATGGAAGTTCAAAGCTGGACCCTCACGTAGACACATTCCTGATTTTTCTCCCCTAAATCTGCTGCAGTTCATTCCCAGCATTCCTCCCATTCCCCCGGGAGAGAAGCCAGTGTTCCCTCAGCTTGTTTGGAAATTCTTGTTTTGTTTAGTGCAACGACATACGTCAAGCATCATTGAGCTTAATGGTTTTTTCCCTCGAGATACATTAGAACGGGACACCAAAATCATTCCCACCATTGTATCTTCTCAGCTGCACAGTTTTCCCAAACAGCTCCTTTCTTGTTGTTATGGTCTGTGGAAAGCGATTTGGACCATGTTTTTGTTCACAGTAGCGTGTTCAAGAGGGACCGCAGCGCATTGGATGTTAAGCTGATGGGCATTCCAGCTAATGCGTGAGTTTTTGAGAGTGCTTCCACGGTGGGATTTCCATACTCAGACATAGCCGAAGGTGAAAATTCACTTCACGGACATTACATCATGGATCAGCCTGAGTATCTCACATAACCTTATAGAGACTTGCTGACTGGCATTAATTTGATTCAATTTCTGGGACCAGAGTGAAATAATTGTACTCCTCTGCACAGCCTGTCTCACACAACTAAACTCGACTGAGTCTGTAAGCATCTCTGCCCTAGATGTGATTCAGATTTGTCATACTGCATTTGGAAGCACAATGTAGATGCACAATGATTGAAAACTAACTATTGGAGACTAATAATGAGGTACAGTTTATTTATCTCAGTGATGCTAGTGGACACGCAACCCTCCTCCTGCACTCATTTAGGGTGCTTTCAAACTAGAAATTTTGGTGTGAACCCGTGTTTAACTGACATCACGAGTTCGGTACGGTAGGATGTGAACGCTGTCAAACTCTGGTTCGGACCAGGCAATCGACCAAGTGTGAAAGCACCCTTTTGGATATTACACAGTTTAAATATTTGGATAAAATTTTGGGATATTGCAGTCTGTCCCACATTAAAACAGAATGTCTCTAATGTTAGGATGTTTTTCACCGTTATATAGTCCTTACATGGATTTCAATTTTTTTTTCTAATTATTGCTGCATGAAATTATTAAATTGTTATTTTATTTTATTTTATTTTTGAATTTACCTTTTTTATATAATTTGGTGTAGTGATAATAGACAATGATTGGATGCAAAAGAGGCAATGGGGTTGGGTAATTTTAATTTTTGGCCGTTCATATTTGCTAAATTGTTAATACTATTTGTGGCATTTTTTGCTCTGTTTTGCACCCATCAGTAATGAGGCCATTATGTATATTTTTGGCTGAAAATCACAAGTTATCAAAAACACTTAGAGGATTTGTTGAATTTAAACTCATACCACACTTACAATTTTCCTGTAAACACCCCATGAAGTCAAATTTGTAGTTTTAGTTCATTGCTTTGAGATCATCTGTATGTTAATCATTTAGAATCGATAGTCTTTTTCTGTTCTCATCTAGTGTAGCAAGTACTAAAATTTGTAAACTAAAGATTAAAAAGCCTTTCAGTATGTCCTGCCCAAATTTCCTCTTTCAATAGGAAAGAGAACTGCTCTTGTCAAGCCATTTCATGGAATCTTTAAATTATATATATATAGTTATATATAAGTTTTTCTGTCAATAGTGACTTTAAGACCAGTGAACAGTGACTTCCTTCATATTGGGTTACACTGGGTACCATTTTGCCTCTATAAATCTGTCTTTTTCCTTTCCTCTCCGGTATTGTGGTGCAGCTGGTCTTTAATTATCATGAGACCCTCATCAAGTCAATGAATGCCAGCTTTTTCCTTCCTTTGCATCTCTTCGTTTAATGATCACTGCGTTTCATTTTAATAACTAAGTGACCTCCCTTTGGTTGCGTAACTGGCAACTTTTCTGTTCACCTGAAGTGTCCAAGTTCCCTTATCTTAGCTTTGTGTTTTTTTTATTTCAGCATCCACCTCATGTTTCTCAACTGTGTGTGTGTGTGTATGTGTGTGTGTGTGCACTACCCTCCTTTGTTTTTTGATAGAATTTGAGCTTTTATAAAGGATGTGTCCCTCTCTTCTTCCCGTAGTATGACTTGCAAAGTGCTTAACAGGGTTTCTCTGAGCCAGCTCTGCTCTTCAGTTGCCCAGACTGATAATAACTCTCCTCTTCTCTCCTCATTCTGGCTCCTCCACAGGAATGCGTTAAGGCTCAGGTATCGTACTTATTCACTGTTTCAGATTTTTTTTGTGTATGTCATTTCCTGCTTTGTTGCGATTACATTATTTATGCATGTAGGTTATATATATGTGTGAGTGTGAGTGGCTCTTGTTGGTGGAGAATTACTTTTACTGAGACAATGCAATGCTGTTCATTGTTTTTAGTGGGTTACTATGCATTTTCTAGGGTGTTCAGGGTTGTTGCTAGGTGGCTGCTGACTGGACCAAGTCAAATGATTTTATATTTTACCATTTTACTTAATTAGCCATACGACAGTCGTATTTTCACAGAAAAACCAAAAAGTTAATTTAAACGCATTTTAATGACATCAGTAACCCAAGATTTGTTTGAAACATTTGATTCAAAGAATTTTCTCCTATTTACTTTACTGTGCACAATTCAATAGTTCAGTCCGTCGTATTTTGTTATTTGCCTTGTTTGTTCAATTTATTTTCCCTATGACCCTGTCAGTGTTGCAGTAGCTGAGAACAACCAAAGCAATTTATGATTTTGTATCTATGCTGAATTGTGCTGCACTACAAAGGCTCAGCCCTTTTCACACAAACAAGGGAACATGTAAGATACTTGTTTGCTAATGTTTTTATGTGTCTGTTTTAGCGTTTTATTTGACGCCCTAGGCCTGATGAGGACTGCTGATGGGTAGACTTTGCTGCGGCTGAGCTGATACTTGTTTTGCCGTAATTAGATTCAGTGAGGAGTGAAGCAAAGCGATTGAGAGACGGAAAGTGTGATCGTGTGTTAGAGAGTGGAAAAGAGTGAGAGAGAGAGTCTTGTCAGGTGTTCTTGAGAAGAGTCGGCTCTATTTTTAGAGCTGTCCTCAGTGATGGCTGCTTCTGCAGTATACGGCAACACTGAGACACAAAAGGCCGGCACTTAAAAAGATTTATACCACTATAAACACACACAGACATGCAAAGGTATCGTATGGCTTCAGAAGACTTGGAATATAGTATACAGGCTTGTAGGGCCCTTGGGGTTTTATACTGTCACAAATGTATTGTGAAGAAATATCACTAAACATTCTCTGTCTTCTTCATATTTGCATCATAGCACTGTAGAATGAAAATGATTTCTTAGATGGATTTCTGTCCTGCTAAACTGTCCATTAGCATAAATGACAGTTATGATACCCACTCCATCATAGCTGTTATGACAATTATGATAGAGCTGATGGTTTAAGCCACACGGACGTTTTATATGATAACGGTGGGGCATCAGGTCCAGATGGACGGCTGTCAGCAGTGTACCTTGCAGAAACCTTGCAGCCCTCGTCGTCCTTTGATCTTGTTGTCTTTTCATCCCTCTTTTCTCTCTTGCTCTCCTATTCAGTTTTGAGCAGTTTTGTTGTAGATTAGCATGTGCTGTAAAGTCCCATCCGGTGACCTTTTAGGTTTATGCTTTAACTTTTATACCTGGAACATTCTTTCTCCAAAGCAAATGGCTTCAGCTTTGCTCTGTTATGGCTCAAGAACTGATTCATATTCTTATTCATGTATGGGACAAACAAATGATATTTCTGATTAGGGATGTTCATTTTAACTGGTTAACCGTTAACCGACCATTAAGAATTTTGTCCGATTAATAAATCAGTTAAAAAGTCATTTATTTATTTATGTTCAGTAATTTATTAAAATATTTCAAAAGGCTTGCTACATGGTTAAAATACGATACATACGTATAAAAAAAATGGCTTAAAAAAAATGAGTTGAATTTTATTTTATTATTTCATTCAGAAATAGGCCTAAATGCCGTTGCGAAATATTTATGAACAGTATAATAAACACTGTAAACATAGCTAGGCTATTTTAGTTCCCCTCACTCCACAACAAATCCTTTCAATTAACAGTATTTAGAACAAGAAGTAGAACAAAGTTAAAATAGGCCTTTAAGAAGCTATAGCAATATAAACGACAAGCCAAAACAAATTAATTTAGGATAAAAACAAAACTGAAACCAACATTGGGTCTCTCACTCAACACATAATCAAATGTTTCCATATTCGTGATGTTTTTGAATGCCAAATGATTTATTATGTAGCCTACCTCACATCACGTTCCAATATCCACATTTAAAAAAAAAAAATGTTTTGCATAACATCACGGTGGTACATTGTTGACACTTAATGGCACAGATTTGACAACATATTTAAACTGAGCAGTGTTTTTTTTTTCCAGAAGTTTGACTGACTGTATTTTATTATGATAATGAACAGGATGCATTGTCAATGTAGCAAAGCTTAACTGTGTGCACGCATGCAGTGGCGGTGCAATCACTTTCCTTCTATCTGTGGAAGCAACTTCACCTTTTAGTCATAAAGATAATCGGAATTAACCGTTTACCTTTATTTGTGTACATTCACAATAGCAAATCAGCTAGGCTATATATAGCCTAGCTGTATTATGTTTTTCACCTGTCTCCGATGCGCTGCAGGTGCGTGATGTGAAGCAGGTAAATCCTCATGTTCTGTTGTTGCTGCTTTTTGCAAGTGTAAGATTAATCCCAGGAAAACAAATGTTAGTGTTTTTAATGGGTCACAGACACGTATCCTTTCTAATTTAATTCAATTCTGATTTAAAATAATTTTGTCAGTTAACGGTTAAAAATCGGGTAATGAGGTCTTAACTCTTTTTCCTGTTTTTCTATGGCATTATGCCTCACTTATTGCATGCAACAATACCAAACATGCAACACAACCAGTATGCTCTGATTTATCAACACATGAATTGCTTCCTTATTAATCAGTGTCAAACTCATGAGTCCTCACTGGTTCAAACCAGACTCACTGAATCAGTTGAAGTGGTTTTTCATCCAATAACTGAGCTGCACATTGTGACTATAAGAATGTGACTATGTAGAATACTTTCTCTACCTGACTAACAGAGTCATTCATAGCCGAATCTGAACCAGAATCCTTCATTATTTTTTGATTCCCATGCCTTACTGACATACATGTTTTTAAATGATGATGCATGTTTACAAAAAGTAACTAATTATTTAGATGAGATTCTCCCACTCAGTGTTTTATTTAAAATCATTACATATGCAGAAAATATGAATAATTCATATCTTAGCCATAGTTTTGGTATGTGAATGTTGTAGTTATCACATATTACAAAATGCAGCTGCTCTACGTCTGGAAGAAGAGAAAAACACACTTCCTTCTTTGGGTACTGTTACGTTGACCCCCTGTGCCCTCCGCAATTACCAGAATGCTACGTCTCACTCTTCCATTGTTTTTAGACCAGCAACTCTTCCTCCTGCCTTTATTTCCTTTAGAAAGTCACTCCAGCTCTCTTGTTCTAGTAGGAAATCCCTTTCCTGCATCTGTGTTTTGACAGGAAGCATGCAGGATTGGAAGTGCACTGGTGAAACATGTACACTTTGAACCCCCTTATAGGCGGTATGAGAATCAAAAAACACTTATGGGCAAGCCAAGGCACTTCCATTTTCCTCCACAGGATTGAACACCTATGTTTTCTATAGCACTGATCTTTAATTAGTCCCATGCTAAACATATCCATCCAAGACATATCAGCTCTGCTTAGCCACATGGTAAGAGAAAAAAACACACTTTTTTATTTATTTAATGCTGAATTGAAAAGTTGTTCATTGTGAAAATGAACATTAATTAATCTATTTATAATTTTGTGTATTTTGTCATATTGCTGTTTGGAACTACAATACTTCGTCCTGCCCAGTGTCACCCTTTAACCCATTGTTAATGCAACATTTTTTTTCTTTTTAATAACATATACAGGTCATTTGAAGTTGCCCTCCTTCTTGTAGTATCAAGGCAGTGGTCCTTATTGTTATGCATGTAGTGTTCACTGTCTACAATCTTAAGCAGCCCTAACACTGCATGTTAATTAATGTGCAAGTCATTTAGAAGATTACTCCATGCACTAAGCATCACTATAGACATTTTAATGTAATGAAATGGGTTAATTGAGTTGTAATTTGGACCGGGCCTTATATCACAGTATAAATAATTATATAACATGAAATTAAAATTTATATCAATGTAATTATTTCCCCGTGACCCTACAGAAGATAAGTGATTTGGAGAATAAACGGATAGATGAATATAATTATTTTGTCCATGTAATGGTTTATATTTTTGTGATTTATATTGGATAATAGAGTAAATTGAAATAATTTACAAAATTTTATTTTTTATTTATGTTTTTGCCAATTTAATGGACACAGATCAAAAACTGATTTGGTTTGCATCAAAAGACTAACAAATTCTTGTCTTGAATTGTTTGGACTTTGTATTTTTGCTTTTCTTTATGTTTCTTCACCATGCTCGGATATAAATAATCTAAAGAAGTCCTGTCCACTTTACCCAAATAAATATACTTTATATACCACATTATATGATGCTTTTTTACCTGGTATAGACCACCCAGCCTTATTCATTAACATATTATACTTTTATATTATATTAGTGGTCTCGACAAAAATTGTTTGCATTTGCTTGCCAGAGTTGCAAGGAGCTTACTTCATTGTCAGACTGTAGCTGTAGTCTATCTTAGGGGTGTGCACGGATAGTCGAATATTCGTTCTGCTCTAATTATTCGATAAATAAAAATGATATTCGAATTTCGCAAAAAAAAAAAAAAAAAAAACCTAATTTGGTCACTTTCTGTGATTCTCCACGGCATATTTGAAAAATGTATGCAAGCACAAAAATCGCTTTCAGTAGCTCTGCTACTAAATTTATTTCAAAATGGCAATCCATATACAGCTATGATCAGCTGTTCCTTCATCTTGGCTGAGCAACGTTGTTACGGGAAATGATGAAGCTGAATGTTTAGTTCTTGTCACATGACCTGCGGTGCACTTGCGGCATTCTGAAAAGTTGAGATGTTTTTAACTCGATGTGGTGCGGACGCGCCTGGAAAAAAAATATAGATCAGTGGTCCCACTGCGTCGCTTCCATTATGAGCGCGCATACCGCACGCCTACATTGGAAATAACGAACTTGAGCGCGCAAAAGACGCGATATGTGAAAACTCCTCTTCTCTCATCTGCCCTAGACCCTCGGTACAAACATCTCAGGTCTCTCGATGAAAACATGAGAGAAGTAAGAAAAAAAAACTTTTTTGAACATTATCAGATTATTTTCCTTGATGCGAGTGGTGCGGATGCAGCCGCCGTCACCAACAATAAAGAGGATGCAATGCCCACTCGTCGGAGAAGGCTGAGCCAGTTCTTCAGCGATGATTACAGAACAAAAACACGAAGCGCTTCACAAAACTTATTCGCTTAGCACACCATTATTTGTGAGTCCCGCCAACGTCTGTGCCGTTAGAGCGTGTTTTCTCCGCGGCCGGCCTTATTGTTAACAGACTAAGGAGCCGACTTTCCCCCGATCATGTTTACATGCCCGTATTTCTTAACAAGAACATGTAAAACAATAGAAAAAAAGAAAAAAAGATTTGCTGACAGTTTAAAAATTAAGTGTAGGCTACGTTCTACAATAGCCTAATTGCTGCAGGCTGCTTTACGTTTTTTTGTTCCCTTTTTTTTTTTTTTGCTTTTAATCTGTACTTTTGTTTGTTTAAGCTCGTTCAAAATGACGGAAACAATAAATATTGCTGAAAAATAACGTCTGTCTCATTAAACTTAATTTAAATAAACGAAATATTCGAATATTCGTTTTTTGTGAGCTCAAATATTCGAATGTGATATTTGCGGAAAACGCCCATCCCTAGTCTATCTTTCTGAAGAATGAGTCAAGTCTAGCCCTACTGTATTTAAACTCTGAAAAGGTTTGGCGTGAAAAGAATGATCCAGAAGAGCTTCAGTCAATGTTAATCCTATCTGTCTGCCCCCGCTCGCTCCCACTTCCTCTCATTTCCTCTGCATCCCGACTCCCTTGTGTGTATAGGTTGAAGAGGGATCTTTGACAGTTGTGCTGTTTTCAGCAGTAGAGGGATAGCTTTTCAAAAGGAACTAATATCTCAATTTGTATTCTGAAAAGCCTCTCAGAGTCTTGTAGGAAGCTTGGCATATTTTGCCAACATCATCAGTTCTCAAAACCCCTGGATTTTTTTTTTTTTTTTGATGGATTGATTCATTGATCAAAACTCAATAAAGTTTAATAAACCATACACCGTTTCATATTATTGCATGTTTTAATGTATTGCACTTTCGATTTGTGCATCGAATAGAAACCATAACCGCTGTCATTTGATGGAACTTGGATGACATGATTAGTGAATGTCTGTTAATCCACAGATAACTGGTCATTTTAAAATGATCAGAATCAGCTTTATTGTGTTATCTCCAAAGATTTGTGACTGCTTTCTTAATGGTCTCAGTGGATAATGTTTTTATTTATTTATTTATTTATTATTATTATTATTATTATTATATTTTTAAACAAATTTGTATAGTTTTTTTTTCTTATTTCCCAAAAAAGCATACATCATAGTATCATTGAGATATTGCTGTAATTATTGTAGTATTTAAGTTTTGTTAAATTTTTCTTAATATTTTGAACTTTATTTTATTATTATTTTCAATTTTCATTTGAATTAGTTAATTTTTGTCAGTTTTTAATTTATATTTAAGTTTTAGTGTGTTATTTTATTACATTAAATTAAATTGAAAGGAGCTGAAACAAAAGCTCTATATATTCTATATAAATACTGTACAAAATTTGTGAAATGCAAAATGTGTTTTGCCCTATTAATTACATATTTTTTTTCAGCATTTTTCTTGTGTGCTATCATTAAATTGTATTATATTGACCGCTTTGATCTCTAGTTATCTATATTAATTGGCATGTTTTAAAACCCATATCTGTTGATCTAAACAGACAGATTACTGTGTACCTTAATCTAAATGCTATTTGCTCACTTCATTCCTCAAACAAATGTATTCTGTCCTCATGGACATGGATGCTCTTTGTTGTTTCACATGAAGCAGAGGCTGCTTGACCCAGTCTCAGCCTTTCCATAATGAGTATCTTTTGTTCCTGAAATACACTCTGGGTGATGCTGAGGTGTCCCTTGATGTGACCCTGTTACCACAGTGACGTAATGATGCTCAGTTTCCCTATGATGATTGGTGGTTACTCTAACGATGGGACGTGGCAGCACGTGAGCTTGTTTTTGTCAGGCATTACATCACCGGGGATGATGTCATCAGGGGGTTGTTTTGGTCCCTGTGCATAGCTGGAAGCCGTCCAAAAATTTCACTCGCGAATGCCTATCTGTATTTTCACACCCACATAACTTCTGTAAGCACAGACATGCAAGCTGGTCGTTTCTATTTGATACGGTTTTGAAATGCTTATGTCTAAGAATAATTAGCATTTCATTGTATTAAACTGGTATAAAGCCTTTAATGCAACCATTTACAACACACATTTTAATGAAAATATATTTTCTTGAGCAATTATTCCTTCAACTATTCCGTTCAATGTTTAAGTTTTTTTTCTACTAGGTTTATTTTTTTTTTACCTTTATTTTTACTATTAAGGTTATTGTTACTATACTTAACTATTGTGTGTATATATGTATGTATGTCTTTAGCATAACATATGAATATTTTCATATGCATAAGTCATCTGATTGGCTGTCTGTTGGCCAATTGTCCTTGAATGCAATGTTCAGATTTTTCTTTGTTATTCAAATTCTCATTATCATATAGTTTCAGGCCAGGGCACAGCTAGATATCATGGTTCACCTCTCTGTGAAACAATGAGCACTTTATACTGGATGGACAGATGATTGATTGGTTGAATTATAACATTTACTGTACGTCTTTATTTTGACTGACAGAGAGAGAGATGGACCTTTAGGAAGTGTGTGTGTGTGTGTGTGTGTGTGGAGGGTGAGCTAACTTCAGTCATCACAAAGCTAAAGGGTTGTGTGTGGGCGGGGCTGTCAGTCGCCCAGATGGGGTAACTGGAGTGTGTGTGTGTGTGTGTTTGGTGGGGGTGGGGAGTGAATTGGCACCGTTGTCATAGTAATACAGAGGATGTCAGAGAGCCATGTGCTCTGCGCTTCTGTCGTCTGCTCCCGTCTTCCATATCTCTGCCTCTGTCTATTTCTCTTCCTCTCCAGCCTTCTCTCACACTCTCCCACCCAAACCGACCAGGAAATGGCTCTCCTCCACAGTTGCCATGCCAACTGCCTGCAGCCCTGGTGGTGAGCGGAGGGGAGCGTGATAATGACATAAATCTCGCTGGGCTAACTGTGCTCATCATTCATTTCTCTTGTCTTTCCATCACTCTCTTCCTCTCTGCCCCCCCCCCCCACCACCACCACCATTAAACTCTCTCTCATCCTCTCTTATTACCATATCTGCACCTCACCCGTTGCATACTCTTTTATTCTCATTTTCTCATTAGACCTGTCTTGGTCTCTTGCAGTGTCTGTGTGAGTATGTGCGTGTATGTAGATGGGTAATTCACACAAAATACTTTTGATAAGTTGACTTGTCCTGCTCAACATGCTATGTTCCATCTAAAACTAATTTTAAAGGTATGTCTTTGCATGGTTCTAGCAACACTGAGGTCATATTCCCAGGGAACATAAATCCATTTAATACATAAATATAAAGTGTAACTTGCAAATACACACACACACAAACAAAATTATATAACTATGTTATAATTATATGAAAAGATTACAGAGATGCTTGTATTAAAGGATTAGTTCACTTCCAGAATAAAAATATCCTGATAATTTACTCACCCCGATGTTATCCAAGATGTTCATGTCTTTCTTTCTCCAGTCATAATTCAGGGGTCTTACCTAGAGAAATGATCTGTCATTTTCATTTTAACCACAAATGCCAGTCTTCCACTAGCTTGACTTCACGCATTACGTAGTCATGTTGGTAAAAAAGGTCAAAAGTTGATATGATTCTTTAGGGTCTTGATGAAAAGTCTGTAACATAGTTGTTTAAAATTTCTTAATGTCAAAAACAGCTCTTTTCAGAGCAAGCCGTTTTGTTGCATTTTCCATTAAATGCAAATGAACTTTGCAGGCCCCGCCCCTCTCATCCGAACCGCTCTCTGAGAAACCACACAGAATGTTCTCATACAGTAGGAACATAAATATATATATATATATATATATATATATATATATATAATATATAATATATATATATATATATATATATATAATATATAATATATATATATATATATATATATATATATATATAATATATATATATATACATATTCCCTAGTTAAAACAGAGGTTTGGGCCAGACATGTCAAAAGGACTGTCATTTTTTTTTACCAAAGAGAGTATATGATTGAACGAAAAAAAATAAAAAAAATGTAGTGCAAGATGATATCATCACTACATTTGGTTTGTTCCACTAAAGCCCCTTTCACACTGCGATTCCGAAAAAACCCGGGTAATGTGTCCCGGCAATTGTCCCTGGGTCACTAGATTTTGCCCCCTTTACACTAGGGCTGTCACTTTTTATTCGATATTCGAAAATGCATTCGAACATGATGTGAAATATCCGCAATCGAACTATAAATAAAATGTCCGGTTTTCAAAATGCCATGTGTAGCGCATTTTTTACAGTCTATGATTAGACCGTTTTTTTTTTTATTTTATTCTTTGCCATCTTATCCAGTAGAGGGCACTCTAGACGTATTGTAGCATAGGCCCATGACCAAATCAAGCAAATAATAGCTAGTATCCAGCTGCAGGATACTATTGGGTCTGTGCGCTCCGAACGTGTCTTCTCCACCGCGGGGAACATTGTAAATAAAAAGAGAGCCGCACTTAATCCAGATCAAGTTGATGGACTGGTGTTTCTTGCAAACAATATTAAGAAATGAATTAGGCTAGGCTATATGCCTTACTCCTGCTGCTGTCTAAGTTGTCACGTTATTGTTTGTGCCTGTTCTGAATCATTTTTTCTTTTTTCATTTAGACTAATGTTGTGGGATATGCATAGTGGAACTTCATGTAAGTTGATAACCTGGTGTTTCAAACATTAAGTAAAAAAAAAAAAAAAATTCCAGGTTCAACGTGCAGTGTGAAATGGCTAAAGAGAGAAGTTGGCTGAAAGATATTTTTGCCAGCTTTTAGAATTAAAGTATAATTGTTGGCCTCATAGACTGTCTAAAAGCCACGATTTCATTTTTGAAATGGTAAGCAGTTACATAACCTATATTTTCTTATCCATATTAATGTTTCTTATCCATATTAATGTTAAGCCTGGAGAAGATGTTGTTGTGTGTCTACTACCCGTATGTGTGTTGGTGTGTATGTATATAGTATAGCAGGCACCAGCGGCGCTCTTTCAACATCACTGAAGGAGGGAGGAGGTTCCTATTCAAAGCCCCCTCCCCCCCCCCCCCCCCCCCTCCACACACACACACACACACACACACACACACACACACACTCTCACACACTCACACACCCCCTGCTTTGGACACAAATGAACCGGGAGTGTTTAACAAAGACAGTCAGGATGCGTGAGGTTGGTTCTCTGGTCACAGCCTCGGCTAATGGTGCATAAAACCGTTTGCGTGGAGACGAGAGAGACAGAGGAAGAGGATGGGGAGGGAGTGAAAGTGCTTTCAGCCATTTTTCCTTTTTTCCACTCATTTTTTCTAACGGCTTTGATCGGCATTGGTCATCACTGGTGGGAGAGTCTTACCTAATTACCTGAAACGGAAGATTGGGTTTTTGCTCATTGCTGCTGGGATTTCTCTTCCTTTTGCACTGTGCTTTTTCCTTTTATTTTAATTCATCCCCTTTTTGTGGACCCAGTGGATGGACAGATGCCGTGTTCTTGACAAGGAAAACCGTTGAGATATATATATATATTTTTTTTTTTGACTGGGAACCGTGTTGTTCAAATTTAGTGCATCATCTCTGGTGAACATACTCTCTCCCCCTCCTTCCCCGGGAAAGATTCTCCTCTTCTCCCCTGCTGGAGAGACAGGGGAAGACTCACTGGAGGGGGGAGAGAGGGAAAGATTAGTGGGAACTAGCAGGATGCTTAAATTTCGCCCTGGCTCTGCACCTCCATTATGAAGCCATTAGTTAGTAGTGGCGGCCATGGAGTCTCCAGCCAGGCTGATAAAAGCCCCGTAAGTATCGACCTTACATTACTAGCTCTCTTTCCTCAAAATACTACCAGCATTCGCTCATCAGATAAGTCAGATGTGCCGAACATGATCTAGGATGGATGGGAACAGCGTTAGACGCATTGAATGGCTAATGTTATATTCATTGCAGAAAGATAAATGAGTTCTATATGGTTTCAAAAGGCATATTTTTTTGTCTCGAACCGCGTTTCTTGGAATTCATTGTTATTTTAAAGGGTTAATTGCATGTATGCAGATATGTTTTAAATGACATTTCATGCAATTCTAGTGTAGCGCTGTGTTGTATCGCTCGACTATATTGTTTTATGTATATTTATATTGTATCACTTGGAATATTGTTTTATGAGAGGCTGTCAAGTGCCACGACCTCATTCATTCACTGCTAGTGTAATGTGTGTCAGTGTGTGAAGGCGTCCATGTGCACACCGCCCCCCGTCACCCCGCACACGCTCAGACGTGTGTGTACTGGATGATGAAATGGCCAAGATCGTGCCGTGCTTGTCACAGCTATTGGGAATCAGTTTTAAATTTAAATGGCTTTATGACTATATGTGAGTGTTTGAGTGTGGGAGGAGTTATGACAATGCTGAGCGATGCTGTCAGCTCAATGTATGTTGCGTTTCATAAAGCCGTTTGTGGCTGAATGCATCATTGAACGCCTCAATGCTTTTTCACATACGTGTGTGTGTGCGTGCGAGTGAGTGATCACGTTCAGCGGTGTTTGCACATGGGTGGCATCGGAAAGCGATCAGCACTGGACTGCTGAGTGGAATGATGAGCACTTTTAGCTGTAAATGAATTGATCCTCTGTCACCCATAATGTGCTAGTGTTCATCTGGCCTTGTGCAAGCCCTGAAAACATGTGCTGGTCTTCGAACATCTTCATAGACCCTGACATAACTGTGTGTTGCTATGCAACAAATACAACAATTCACTGTGCAATTTGCAGTGATACTGTGAACAGGTGTTGTTTTGTCAGAGTGTGAAGGTATTAGCACAACTAGAAAAATGTATCCAATCAGATGTCAGAACCAAATTTATGTTTTTATAATATTATTTTCCCCTTAATGCATGCTAGTTCACTCAATGGCCATCTTGTTAACTCCACTGGGCAGCTATTTTCTATCTAGAATTTTTTTTTTAAATGTAAGGCAGTTATTCCAACATTTTGATTTCATTATCTCCTCCTCTTCATAGTTTCTTTAATTCAGTTCAGTGCAAGAATTTGTTATTTTCATGGATAGGTATGGCTGCTGTTTAGAATAGTAATTTCAAATGAAGTCAATAAACATTTTTTGGTTCCTTAGTAAAAACACTACTATTCAAAAGTTTGAGGTCAGTAAGAATTGTTTAATGATTAAGTCATTTATGCTCACCAAGGCTGCGTTTATGTGATGAATATATACAGCAAAACTGTAATATTGTAGAACAGTAAAAATAAATATATATAATTCCATTTGATTATATAGTAAAATGGAATTTATTTTTGGGATGGCAGGTTGTGTTGCTCGTATCATACTCTACCTGTTGAGCTGCAAGAATTAGTCATATAGTTTGTGCTGTAACTAAAGTACAAAAGTCCTTCAAATGTAATTTAGCCTTTGTTCCTCTTTTTGTAAAAGTCTTAATAATGTTTTTAATGTTTTTATCATAACTTATTTGCATCTTTAAAGAGATCAGAACTTGGAGAGTTTAATTGCAGACACACTTACATTGAATATCAGGAAGTTGTCGTTTCCCATAGCTTTATTCCCTACATTAGCGTAGTAAATATATTGCCGTGTATTTGTGAGAATATTGGTTCTGTTTAATCTGACGCCCAGCCGAAGCGCTTTAATCTTTTGATCCTCTCAGCTCAGGAAAGTGAGAGGACTCTAGAGCGATGCTGAGGATTATGGGATAGGTTTGCAGCTTTGAGTCCTCCAGCATCAGCTCTTTTTTTTATAATGTCACACCTTTTGCTTTGACAGACATGAGCTCATCACACGCATATAAGCTACAGGTTCACACATCCACACTTTAAATGCTTAACAGCAGGTAGGGTTTTGTTAGAAACAAGTATGCATGCAATGGTGAGTAAAAATAAGATTTCCTACTTTTTTAAAAAGCTATTTTTGTTGCACTCTTGTCTGGTTATGTAGGTCATTAAGACTGCGGTATCTTTTTTGGACTTGCATTCGTACAGATAAGTGTGAAAGTTTAATGTTGCCTTAAACCCATTCATTTATTCACAAACTCCCCCAGAGGCATCACAAGAGTGATATTTGGGACCCCTGCGAGTTTAGCGTGCTCTCTGTGACCTGTGCGCTGTTTGACTAAAAGCCTCTTGGGTTAATTGACAGAGGCCTGACCTAAATTGTGTGGTAGGAGAGTTTAGTCTTTATTATGTGCAGCAGTGACATGAAAAGGGCACTTAAAGGACAGAAGCGGACCCCTGGGTGGGCATGGGAGGCAGGCAGGAAATTGCTATTGACACATGTATATCGACTGCTGACGCTACCAACATTTTGTCCAAATGATGTCTTTGCATACCAAAGATGTATGTAGAGTCAAAACGGACTGGGCTGTTGCTGATAAATGGATCAGTTTTGGTCATTTTTTAACATTTGAGTTTTAATTTAATTTTACCCTGAGGAGTTTATGCTATCATTAATCCTTGGCTGGACTATTTTTTTTTTTTTTTTTCTTTTATCCCCGTGTATGTAAAATCAGCCCTCCAAATTAATGCATGGTGATTTTGTTGTTTTTGAATGGGGCGGCGTGATATATAAATAATAAAAAAACTACTGTAAAATTATATCAATTACTTTATTATTATTATTATAATTTTTTTTTGACAGTCATGGATATTAATGAAACTTAAAGTACTGATAACCTACAGTTCAGTAAGCGATGTTGAGTCATAAGTTTGTGCAGGGAAGGATTCATAAGATTCATCAGCAAAACCAGTACCTTCTGAGTTTGTGAGTCATTTTGAATGATTCATTAGATGAACCGGTTCATTTGATGTGAGGATAACTGAATGAAAAGATGTGTTGTCTTGCCATTATTTTGCAGTACACAGCCTCATTACATTCCATTCAGCCCGCAAACTCATATTTACAAATATATGGGTCAAATATATATATATTTTTATACTGCTTTAACCACCCCCACCTTAGAGAATAAACTTCATTAGTCTTCAGTTCCGTTTCTTGCCAGTGAAGTGCCTCATAAAATGAACCGTGTATATTAGCGGGTTGAATCTTTGGAAGGAGATAATATTTGTGTGTTGCCTGTAGCCATGCGATTTATGAAACTGAAGTATTTTATAAGAAGATCATACAAAGTGTTAGGAAGATAAATTAAACATCATGGACAATTTGTGTAATTTTTAGGACTTGAAACACTTTGTAATCTTTTATTCTCTTCTTCATTCATAAGCCGACCCACAGGGCCAAATCAGGAGATTTCTGCAGAATTGGAACAGCTGTTGTTGTTGCACCAAGTTCCTCTTTTCCCCTGTTAACTGTTTTGGCTAATTTAATTATACTCTTAGCGCAGTTTAACATTTTTCCATGTTTAAATTCATTCTGCAGATTTTTTGCAGCTCAGAGAGTTAGGTGATGGGCCTAAAACAAAGGTGTTCTTTCATGTTTCTCAAGCCTTATCACCGTCCTTCTAAGATGCACCTAAAGACCATTTAAAAATATCAGTGACTTTCCACTTCAAACAAAAATACATTTGTCTGTTCTTAAACAATGTACATATATTTCTGTAGAAAGCTCATCGTCGTAATGAAGATGATGTTAAAATACACTGTGCAGTTGAAACTCCTGTGGGAAGCATCACGCGCAAATCACCCTCATTCACAAACAAAAAGACCGCTTGAAGATGGCATCGCTCAGTTGCTTCTCCCCTCAGTGTAAGCTGGTAACTGCTTCATTGTTCCCTGCTCGTTAGGGATATTTATTTTGGTTATTTTTCCTAACTGACAACCGACGCTTGTTAACAGATTATTAACCGTTAACCGACAAGATTATTTTAAATTAGAATTGAATTAAATGTAAAAAGATAAGTGTTTGTGACACGTTAAAAATACTAATATTTGTTTCCCGGGGATTAATTTTACATGGACAAAATGCAACAAACAACATAACATGAGGATTCACATGGTCTTCATATCACAACATGCACCTGCAGCGCATCTGCGAGCGGAGAAGTGGAGGCTATATATAGCGAATAAATAGACATATACAATAAATATTTCGGACCCACTTTATATTAAGTGGCCTTAACTACTATGTACTTACATTTTAATTAATAATTTAGTACAATGTACTTATTATGTACATACATGTTTTTACATTGTACTTATATTTAATAAAAACTACATGTAATTACATCTGTATTTAATTTCTGTAATTACATTTATAATTACACTGTTGACCCATACTTTACACCTTAACCCACCCTTAAACTTACCCATACCCCCAACACTCTCCCTAACTTTACCCCTATCCCACCTCAATAGCAGCAAAAGTGTTTTACAATACAATATGAACACAATAAGTACATTGTACTTATTTGTTTATGTAAGTACATAGTAGTTAAGGCCACCTAATATGAAGTGGGACCAATATATCTTTACTTGAATAATAAATAATGAAAATGAATGAAAAACATTCAGTTTCGGTTCATTTATTTTTTATTTTTTGCTACGCGAAAGGAAACAGATGGCAGAACGCAGTATCCTATTTTTCTTTAGGCTTATTTTATGCACAAATATTTGTTTTTATTGTGAATGTACACAAATAAAGGTAAACAGTTAATTCCGATTATCTTTATGACTAAAAGGTGAAGTTGCTTCCACTGTTAGAAGGAAAAAACTCACATACGCGCACAAAGTTAAGCTTTGCTACATTGACAATGCATCCTGTTCATTATCATAATAAAATACAGTCATTCAAACATATTGGAAAAAAAACCCCACACTGCTCAGTTTAAATATGTAATAAAATCTGTGCCGTTAAGTGTTATCACTGTACCGCCATGATGTTATGCAAAACATTTTGTTTTACATGGATATTGGAACGCGAGTAAAGTGGGCTATAATAAATAATAATTTGGCATTCAAATACATCGCGAATACAGAAACATTTGATTTTGTGTCAAATGAGAGACCCAACGTTGGTTTCATTTTCGTTTTAGCCTAAATTAATTTGTTTTGGCTTGTCGGCATTAGGTCTATTTCTGAATGAAATAATAAAATGTGACTTATTACGCTATGTTTTTTCTCTCTCTTCATAGCCTATTTTAACAATGCAGCAAACCTTTTTAAATATTTTGATAAATTACTGAAAATAAATACATTACCTTTTAAACCATTTAACTGATTGTATTAATAGGTCAAATTTATTAACGGTCAGCTAGCAGTCAACCAGTTCAAATGAACATCCCTACTGCTTGTTTCTATGACAGCAGGAAGGAAAGCACATCTACACTTGTGAGAAGTGAATTTACTGGCGTGGTGGAGGTTTTGATGGCTCCTTTCCTGCAGTGGAAGCGAGAGGAGAGCTGATGTGTGTATCATAGCTGACAGTTCTGTGGCCATCCAGGACTTTCCAGGGAATAGCCTTGAGGAACACAAGCGAAGGGATGTGGAGGGAGGAGTGAGGCGCTTTGCTGCTATCACTGTGCTGAATGCACCTGCTGACCTGATAGTGTATACTGAACCACATCACTCTGAGTCTGTTCTGGTGCTTCCAGAACCACAATTAAGTACGATTTTCTTTTTTCTAACTTCGGTTCTGTCTTTCATTTGTTCTCCCTTTTGTTCTGTCTTTGCTTTTTGTTTTTCCTCCAGTTTTTTTGTTTTGTTTGCTCTTTCTTGCATTCTCTTTAATTAGTTTTTTGTACTCTTGCATTTGTTTATGTTTTTCATTCATTTGATCTCTTTGTTTGTTCTTTTGTTTTTCTTTATTCTTTTTTCACTTTTGTTAGGTTGTTCCATTATTAATCTTTTCTTGCTCTGTTCTCTTTATTTGGATCATTCTGTGCTTTCTTTTTTAGATGGTCTTTTTTTAGTGTTTAGTGTTTTTAGTTTTAGTGTTTAGTGTCATTTCTGTTGTTTGTTTGTTCTGTTATTCATTCTATCTCTCGGTCTGTCATGCAGTTCTGTATTTACTTGTCTAATTTTTATTTTCATTTATTCTGGCTTTAAGTCTTTCAATCTGTTATTTGTTCATTTGTGTTGTATATTTCTTCATTTGTCCTCCTTCATTCTGTCTTTTTTAGTTCTCTTTCATTTATCCCATATAAATTAAGGGAAGTCGTGGCCTAATGGTTAGAGAGTTGGACTCCCAATCGAAAGGTTGTGAGTTCGAGTCCCTGGCCGGCAGGAATTGTGGGTGGGGGGAGTGCATGTACAGTTCTCTCTCCACCTTCAATACCACGACTTAGGTGCCCTTGAGCAAGGCATCGAACCCCCAACTGCTCCCCGGGCGCCGCAGCATAAATGGCTGCCCACTGCTCCGGGTGTGTGTTCACAGTGTCTGTGTGTGTTCACTGCTCTGTGTGTGTGCACTTCGGATGGGTTAAATGCAGAGCACAAATTCTGAGTATGGGTCACATACTTATAGTTTTTACTAGTACATTCTATTCTATTCTATTCTATTCTATTCTATTCTATTCTATTCTATTCTATTCTATTCTATTCTTTCTTCCTTCCTCTTATGTTTTCTCTCTGCTTTCAGGTGTAAATAGCCCTAATTAATATGGATGAGCTGCCATGGCGATAGATTAATGTAATTAATTTGTGTATGTGAGGAGGAATATTCATCAACACATTAGTGTGTTAACACACCTTTAGCCTCACAGCACACCAAACAGCAGGCATCCCTGTTACTGCACCAGTATTGGGGCAGATAGTGTCTTGCAAATATATAGTTTTCCTTATCTGCTCCTATTCCATCTATAAGGTTGTTTTCTCTCTGTTCAAGCTCTCCGTCTCCTGAGAGAATTGGCTGTATTTCCGGCATGTTTATGATTATGGGAGTGGAAATTAGGTCAGATGCATTTTTGTATGAAAGCTATACTCAGCCACAGCTGGCTGAAGACATCCAATAGCCCCCCAAAAAAAGCAATTTCACTCGTGAACACACATACAGCCACGAGCACACAAGCAGACACAATTGGAAGCCGATTGAATGAGCTTTATCACAATGTGGCCGTGTGTGTGTGTGCGTGTGGGCTGTGTGCACTCTAATATTAGCTGAAATTGGTTCTTAGCTCCTTATCTCTGTGCTGTTGTCAGTGCCTTTCCTCTTGTACAAGCCCCTCACACACATGCTTTGCTCTTGCAGCCGCACCCCTTCAAATATGTACAGAGCAACGCCACTAAAGAGCTGCTTGCTCACACTGAACCAGAGGAAATAAACATGCCACATGCAATATTGTGTAGCCTTCGATTATACAGTGTCTTTCTTTCATTAATTATGAGCTATTTGTTTTCCTAATGATTCTTTTTTTTGTGTGTAGATATTAACCAGCCTTGTTCTTGCTGTAAGCCAAGATAGTACTACAGTGCCAAGGCTCTATTGCATTGGAAATATAATTAGAAATTAAATTTATCTATAGCTTCAGTCCAGATTTAGCTTCTGGGAATCAATGTATAAGCAGGCTTAATAGCAGGCTTGTGAAAAAAAAAATGTATTCTAAAAAAGACTGTGGAAAATTTGAGTCTTTATTTGTTTGTATGGCTTATATATTCCAAGTCTTTTGAGGTCATATAATGGCTTGTGTGAGAAACAGCTTGTCGATACCCATTAGCATTAGCAATTAGAGCTATTAGCTGTGCTATTCTGTTGAATGAAAATAGGGAAACCCTGCATTAAATGTGACTGACCTGACTGACATTTTGTCAACTGTGAATGGCGTGGAGAGGAAAATTGCCCCTGTTTAAGATATTGTATGGTCCTGTTTTAGCTCTAATAAAACACTGAATGTCTATGAGGCTTGTTTTTGCCAGAAAATCCTTGAGAGGATCAGAAACATCAGGTGTGATGAATAAATGATAGCGTAATGGACCGCAGAAAAGACTAACTTAAACTGCAATCTGTGACAAAAATGTTGAATAATTAACAGATATGCTACTAGTTGGCTGTCACTGCTATTTGCTGCATTGCAGATTGTATATGGATCGTTATGGTCAAATGTTTGTTTGTCTCCATATGCAGCTGCCGGCAGACTTCAGCAGATTACACCTGGCAGACGGGATTCACCCCCAGGTGACACACGTTTCCTCCAGCCACTCAGGATGTAGCATCACCAGTGATTCTGGGAGCAGCAGCCTGTCGGACATTTACCAGGTAACAACACCTAGCCTTTGGGTAACGTAGGAGTAGCAGCTTTGTGGCAGTGCCATCACAATGTGACATATACTTTATGATCTGAAATGACACACACACATACTGATCAAAAGACTGAGGTTAGTAATTTTTTTGAAAGAGGTCTCTTATTTTACCAAGACTGCATTTATTTGATCTAATATGGAGTAAAAATACAATTAAATAAATCATAGTAAAAATTAAACATTTAATAGACATTTAAAATAATTGATATTAATATGTTCTCATTTGGTAAAATGTAATTTATTACAATGATGGCAAAGCTGAATTTTCAGCACCCTTACTCCAGTCTTCAGTGTCACAGGATACTTCAGAAATCATTCTGATTGGCTGGTTTTGGTGCTCAAGAAACATTTCTTTTTATTAGCTATTCTAAAAACAGGCTTTTCAGGATTCTTTGAATAGAAAGTTCGAAAGCATTTATTTGAAATAAAATAAATATTATAAATGTCTTTACTGTCACTTTTGATTAATGTGCCCTTGTTGAATAAAAGTATATATTTATTTTAAACAAATTTACATATATGGAACAACACCTAATTTAGATTTTTGGGTGAGCCATTTCTTTAATGTGCATGCAAATTTCTACCATATTTATTCATTTCTTTTATTTACATTGTACTCATTTGGCAGATGCTTTTATCCAAATCTTCGTACAATGCATTGAAGGTACATATTTCATCAGTATACAAGCTTCTATCACTAAAGATTTGCCACTATAACTAAACCTGAGCCAATGAGCCTTAAGAGATTAAAGCAGAAGGACCCCATTTACTTTATATATCTGTGCCCGTCAACAAAATGTGTATGTTTGCTTCTATAAATCATATTAATAGTGTTTGGATTGGTATTTGCCTGGCTGTTTTCCCTCTGTGACATGTTTGTGGATTAAAGAGTTTTTGCAGCAGGCCGTGTGCAAAGGTGTATGGGACATAATTCAGTTTATTGCATGTGTTCGAAGCTGTTGAAGCTGCACAATATTTTATTCATGTGTCTGCCTACAGTTAAGCTAATTAACTGCTGTATGTAAGTATCTTACTTAATGTAAGAATTGTTCATTCTAATTACTGTTGTTAACACAGTTTATAATTGATTGAACATTAGTGTCTTTTATCATATTGCCAATTTATAAAACCAAAAATGCTGATTCATTCAGGAATGAAGTAAATGTTTCTTTGTGAATGGTCCATTGAATCATTAGACTTGTTCGACTTGAAGTGGACCATCACCATCAGATTGATTGGTGTGTTTGACATCGAAGTACCGCAAGAGTGATTAGAGATGCCTCTGCATGTTTTTGAATCGCTCTCGTGGTACTTTGATGTCATACACATAGCGGCGCTTCAAATCCAACATGCCTATGGCCAGTGGTTCAGCACGCCAAATGGTTCACCCAATTCATTCAAAACGTGCATTAAGAAATTAAATGCTGCTGTGTGTTGCTCGGTGATGCTTTGTTTGTCTGCTTTGTCTTTATATTTTCGTTGGCAACATTGAGCAAAACAGATAAAATTGTGTCTAAAATAACACAATATTAACTTCTTACTTACTGAACTGTTGTATGAGATCAGTATCACATTTGCACAGGTGTGTTATTGCACTTAGCCTATTTCTTGTGTAATATTGCTTAGCTATATGATGTAAATATAAGACAAAAACTCAAACGGGGCATTTTGGCCCCATATCTTGAATTTTAGGGACATTCTAACTATGTTTCATAGGTTCCATCACACAGTGAGTTGTTGCCCTGCCTCATATTTGTCATCAATAAACTGTATTTAAAGTCATATCACCCACATAGGTCTGGGGTGGGGCAAGTGCATTAAATGCGTTAATAATTTTAACGCATTATTTTTCACCGCAATTAATTAACGCATTAAATTACCAGCCCTTACATATACTTTTTTTTTTAACATTTGAATGAATAATGATGCAGGTTCTTCAGGGAGGCTTGAAAGCATTGATCCAAGAATAGACCTGCTAAAAATTTAATGTTCCCCTCATGCTCATCTTAGCTGCCCAAACAGTGCTATAGATTACATCAGACATGGCAGTTTGAAAGATAAATCAGTCCCTTCATCAGCTACAGTGTATTAATGTTACATTAATGTAACTATGTTTGTCTACAATGATTAGCTCTTAAATGGATTTCATAAGGGAAGCCAGCCTGACGCCTGCATCATTGGTGCTGTTTGATTCTTGAAGTACAGCAATGAAACTTTTTGAACAATTCCAATGTGGTGTAAGTGGTTTATCAAGATGCGACTTGAGTGTGATATGTTTGGTTTCTTCAAGCCTATATCTGCCAGAGACGTAATGATCTGAAGCGAGTCATCAACATAATGGTGTCTGGATGAAAGTGTGATTTATTGTAAATCCCTAAAGGTTCAGCTAATGGGTGACTGCTTAGTGTATTGATTTTAAGATCTTAAAATCACATTAATCAACAGTCATTGATACCTTTCCTCAACAAGATTGCTGTTATTTAAGCACATAGATTTCAGTCGTCATGCACCAGTGACTTACTGCTTTGGGAATGCATATTTAGTTCATAGTTGAAAGCTGGGAATACTGGTGTTTCCTGCAATTTGAGGGATGCAGCATTTGAGACTGCCTGTCCTTGTAGTTGGTAAATGTTGCTCATAGATCTGTGTTCATGTTTTAACTCCAGTCTGATTTCTGGGACAAATGTGTGCCACAGGGTTATCGAGCATCTGAGAGCTCATGGAGGTTTCAGCAGGATTGAGGACCTTAAAGGAAAAGTTCATCCACAATAGAATCTGTCTTCATTTACTGGTCGTTCCAAACCTGTATGACTTTCTTAAATTGAAAAGAAAATGAAATCGGTGTGCTGGTTATTTTCTTGAGTTTAAGTTGATAATCACCTTTAGAGAGCTGTTCATTGATTTCATCATTGTGTCATTGAATTCAGCTTGTTGAACCAGTTCAGTCCAATTATTTAATTATTTAAACTAGTTTTGTGAGTCAAATCATAAAGAGATGTTTAAGACAAAATAGTTTGTAGTATAGTAAATGTAATAGTAAATGACTTCTTTTATGAAAAGATGCCAAGTGTTTCAATGAAAATATACACTTAAATCATATGATAGCTTTGTTTTAAACACAGACCAAAAAGTGGGGAAAAATATAAACATTTTGAAACTATTATGATATTTCTGTGCTGTTTTTGATTAAAAATCCAAAAAGCTTCAATCCCCATTCACTGTTGCAACGAATAGATTTCTAATTTCTCCATTTGTTTTCTGGGAGAAAAAGAAAGTCAGACTGGTTTAGAATGACGAGGGTGAGTCTATTTTAGGTGATCTATTCCCACAAGTAGTTTAGACCTTTTTAAGAGGGATGCTTATGTGAAAGATGTCTCTCTTGTTTTTATATTAGTGCATTTTGCCAGCTGCCACCACCATCCTCCCCCACTCCCCTGTCCCCACCCTAAAAAAAGAGCCCAGCCTCACATCTCCCCGCCCAGTGCGCCCTCTGAGTGGCTGCTTTCAGCACTGTCAGAATATTTGATGAGTAATACTGGTCATTTAAGTCAAAATGACATGCGTTTGTGTGAGCCCAGATCGAGGGGCTTAAAAAATTTAAAGTGGCTGGAAGCCAGAGCTCTAAAGGTGATGCTGGGACCCGGCTTCTGCAAGCATTTGGTCAAGGCGACTCTGTGGGCAGTTTCAGGGAGGAATAGAGTATCGATGGGGCTCTTCAGCCAGGTGAGAGCGAATCAGGGTTGGTTGCGACAGAAGATTGTAGTGTTCACAAAGGGATGGGTCTGTCTTTTGTTTATTTTAGTCAGGTTGGACCATGCCGCAGTGCTGGGTGGGTCCTGGGTTGTGTTTTCCCATCTAACTTTTTACCCGGAATATGTTTTTGTTGTTGCCTGTGCTTGTTTGTTTGGTTTGTTTGTTGCTTGCTTTGAATTGTTGTGATATAGGACTACATGCAGTCATGTGCTCTGCTTCCTTTTTCTTTTTAATTCTGAATATATTAATTCTGAATATATTGGAATTCTTTAGCCTTGAATCCTAGTTTTGATCAATTTGTCTTTTTTTGAGTCTGTGCTTAAACTTTGCTTCTGAAATATGTTAGATGTTAGGTCTGTGATCAGCTCCAGGATTCAGGATATTAATTTAGAAGAAGTGCCACAGTGATGCAAAATCTAAGCAAAAAATGTCCAAAATATCTTACTATGATTGACTGAAGAAAAGATTTCTGAAACACAGGCCACAGAGAGTGAGCCTGGCGACATGGACCTCAGTGGCCTGCCCGAGACGGCCGTTGACTCCGAGGAGGATGACGATGAGGAAGACATCGAACGTGCCTCTGATCCCCTCATGAGTCGAGACATCGTCCGAGACTGCCTGGAGAAAGACCCCATAGACCGAACGGATGATGACATAGGTGAGTGATTTGCTTAAACCATCATGCTAGAATGCAAGGATTCAAACCTCAGAATTAGCTCGAGGAAGAAAGAGGGGATTCTAGAAAGCAATGAAATAATTTGCCAGGAAAAGAAGGCAACAAAAGGTCGGGGAGACTACAAAAGGAGAGAGTGAGATGGGGAGACGTGTTGTTTTTTTCTAGGTCACCCTCTCAGCCGAGCCTCTCGGAGCACATTAAAATTTGATTGGCTTAGCCACATCCACAGATATGCTTTAGTGGTGCCATGCCAAGCACAGGTCATCGAGTACCCAGACAGGCCATGGGCAGCAAACAAAATCCAGAATCTCTTTTCTTCACTCTCCTCAATGTCAACTGAGCCACTCCAGCCTTTGGGCAGCCCTGGCAGCCCTGTCACACTAGCTAAAGCCATATACTTGATTTGGTTGGCCTGACTGATATGGATAGAAAAAACTATTAACTTGCTATAGAAAAACTATTATCTTGATGGCCAGTTCTAGTAATTCATATTGATTGTAAAATAATGATTATATCACAATAAATGGACACAAGATGTTAAATGTACCATGTTCTATGCAGCGGAATGGCATGCACACTTGTAGGCTAAGCAGTCAAAAAGAAGCAAATATGGAAATGAGTGTTTCTATATGAGCTCCTTTGTTCCTGTGGGTTTGAATAAAAATGGTGTGAAAACACTTTCTGCTGCCGTTGTCCAACAGTATATATACATATGTGACCCTGGACCACAAAACATCGAAATTGAGGTTTATACAACATCTGAAATCTGAATAAATAAGCTTTCCATTGATGTATGTTTGTTAGGATAGGACAATATTTGGCTGAGATACAACTATTTTAAACTCTGGAATTTGAGGGTGTAAAAAAAATCTAAATACTGAGATTTAAAGTTGTCCAAATGAATTCTTAGCAAAGCATATTACTAATCAAAAATTAAGTTTTGATGTATTTACAAACTATTTTCATGGAACATGATCTTTACTTAATGTCCTAATGATTTTTGGCATAAATGAAAAATAGATAATTTTGACCCATACAATGTTTTTTTGGCTATTGCAAAAAATATACCCCAGCGACTTAAGACTGGTTTTGTGGTCCAGGATCATATATAGCACAGTAGAATTGTCAATTTTTCTGTCCGTATTTCTGTCACAGTGTCATTTCTGCCACATCCCAAATGATGTTTTGTATTAAATAACATCCTGTGGTGAAAATGGCTTTGTAAGGTTAATATCACAGCATTCTAAATACTTTATTATTATTTTAAAGTTTTCTTTCCACATTACATATCTTGAATTTTATCTAAAGGACAACAACCAAGGGACAGCTGTAATTGTCAAAAAAAGAACTAAAGTGAGAAAAGGAAAAAACATTTTGAAGCCACAAGTTGAAAATTGAACATCTGGCATAGTTAAATAATAAAATCTATGCATAAAACAAGTACATTTGGAAGGTAGCAAAAACCTAAATGATTCTAGGACAGTTTTTTTTTTACTTCCATATAACAAAAAGCATCGAAATCTGTTTATTTCAATAAAACCTACTGGCGTTTGTCCATAATTGAAGAAACTACTTTGTTACTGTGGAAATGGATTTTGTCATGTATAATATGTCCTGTATATTGCATAGCAGGATTAGCCGGTTCTCAGAAATAGCTTCGTATTAATAATGCATTCGATGCTTGGTTGCTGTTATTTTTATAAGCCATGGAAAGTTTGGTTTTTCCGCTCTCCATGTGGGAAGAACAAACTGCATCTGATAGAGAGAACAAAAATATCAATGAAAGACTTTCAAAGACTCTTGTGTATCTCACTTAGTTTTAAATGTGACTTTCACTTCTTGTTTCTCACCCTGTTTCTTCAGAGCAACTGTTGGAGTTCATGCACCAGCTACCGGCCTTTGCCAATATGACCATGTCTGTCAGGAGGGAGCTTTGTGCTGTTATGGTGTTCGCTGTGGTGGAACGGGCCGGCACAGTCGTCCTTAATGATGGCGAAGAGGTCGGTCAGACTTACCGTGACATAAACCAGTAGCATTAGCCTTATTGAAGTCTCAGTTTCACCTTTAACCTATATGTGTGACCTAGTATACTGTATATAGTACGCATACTGCACTTTTTCTATATCAATAGCTATTAGCCTAGCTTTTTACACTAATCCCATTTTAGTTCTCTTTAACCCCAATCATCTCTCTTTTTTGAAGTTGTCATTCCCCTCCTCCTTTCACCAGCTCTCACTCCAGTCTCATGTTGATCTTGATTCTGTGGCTTTGCTTACTCATACTGCCATCCTTCTCCTGCCTCTCGTCACAGCCAATCAGCCATTCAGCTTCTGCACTGTTAAACATGAATGGATGCCAGCATTCAGCATCTTGAGATTACAAGATGCTCGCGGTTCAGCGGGAATCACTTATCTCCTTATCTCAGTATTGACATGCCAAAAAGAGCCATTTTTCCCCCTTAATGCATCCATATAATTGAAAGCAGGACAGGGCTTGAGGCTTGTACAGTTTAGTGTGATGACATGTTCTCCACTATCAATGCTCAAAAATCAATTATTAATACTCAAAAAAAGCAGCAGCAAGTAATTAGGTCCCTGTGCGCAAGTTTTGCATTTCACCATGGAGGTTTATATTACAAAATGACAGTGATTTTCAAACAGTGAAAATAAACCATATGTCCTCTGTCTTACTGTTAACTCTTCATTGTACCTTTGTTGTAGCTGGACTCATGGTCTGTGATTCTGAACGGCTCAGTGGAGGTGACGCACCCAGATGGCCGGACGGAAATCCTGTGCATGGGCAACAGCTTTGGTGTGTCCCCCACCATGGAGAAAGAATACATGAAAGGGGTGATGAAGACCAAGGTGGATGACTGCCAGGTGAGTCAACAATCCATCCAGTAATCCAGTAAATTCTGTTTTTTGGCAAAAAAAATAAAAACTTGCATTTGATTGCATGGTTTCATTGTGTGAAGACAATGAAACCTATTTTTGCATTGTGGCATTGCTTTCTGAGATTACCAGATCTGTGAAAATATGATTTGGAAAAACCATCTTACACACATGGTCAGAATTGTTGGCACCCTTGGTAAATATGATCAAATGAGGCTATGAAAATAAATCTGCGTTGTTAATCCTTTTGATCTTTTATTTTAAAGAATTCACATAAATCTAACCTTTCATTGTTTTATTTCTTTTATTTTATTTTATTTTATTATTATTATTATTATTGTCCTGTTGGAAGATCCAAACCTGGCCCATTATAAAATTTCTAACAAATTCAGTCACTTATTGATTTTTTGTTGTTTTTTTTGTTATTGATCTGTTTGTATTTGATAGAATCAATATTGCTATGCCTTCAGCAGAAATATAGGCAGGCCCACAACATTAAAAATACAGCAGTATATTTTATTGTACACATAGACACATGTCCTCTTCCAGGCAGATTCAAAACATTTTCTGTTGATTAGAACTTCTTAGTTATTGCCCTGATGGTGGAAATGTGAATTTTCACTGCTTTTTTCTTAAAGCCACTTTCTAATTTGTGAAGCTCAATTATCTTTTGCTGCACATCACACTACTTTTTTTAATAGCAAAATAAATATTTTTGCATTAAAGGTATTTTTAATTGTAATACAAATAATATCAGAACTTTAAATAATAAAGAACTTTATTGATAAAAAAATAAATAATAAATAATCCCTGTCAAACCTATTTTAGCTGTTTGTATAGACTCATTTAATGCAGAAGTGAAATGGTCCTGCCCATGCAAATGATAGGGGTAATTAGTGAACATTTTGCAATAATGAAATCTTGTCTCTGTTTCAGTGCACTGCTGTAATTATCTTGGGGAAATCATTTGAAAACCTGCTTCATCTAAAAAGTGATTCTACTTTTGCCTCTCGGCATGTATCTGCTAGCTCACTTTTGCTCTCGTTTTCTCTCTCTGTCAGTTTGTTTGCATAGCACAGCAAGAATACTGCTGCATCCTTAACCAAGTGGAGAAAAACATGCAGAAGGTGGAAGAGGAGGGTGAGATTGTGATGGTGAAGGAACACAGAGAGCTTGACCGCACAGGCACCAGAAAAGGACACATTGTCATCAAGGTGAGAACCCATCTACAAACAAGTTTGTGTTTGTCACACCCAGTGGTAAAGAAATGTTCCGAAATGTAGCTACAATAAAGTGACAAAAGGAAAACTTTCCCAACAAACCTGTCATTAGGTCCAATGATAGCTCACATAAGGATTTAATACTTAAACCAGTGTTTTCTGCACCTCTATTTTATGGCACTTCAGCCAAAATAAATTATATTTTATTGATTTGTGAGTTTGCAGTTTGAACTGAATCCGATGAGATGTGCCATACTGCAAAAGCTGTGTTAGGATACATTGACTCACACTCTTGATTGATATGGCATTTGCTCTGATTTAAACAGATGCATTGAACATAGCCATTTAGTGATCCTAAATGTGGAAATATGCTTAGCACAGTGGAGGCATATATGGACTGAATATCAAATACATCTTATGAGTCCAATGTCTTGGGAAATTTGACCAACAACAATGAAACTGACCACCAGTTCTTCTGGCTGACCCCAAATCAGAGTCACAAGCCAAAGTTGGATTTAATATGCATTCTTTAAAGAGCACATTTGGTTTTTATAGGGCACTCCAGAGCGTCTTACCATGCACCTTGTAGAAGAGCACTCGGTGGTGGACCCCACCTACATCGAGGACTTCCTGCTTACCTACCGCACCTTCCTGCCAAGCCCCATGGTGGTAGGCAAGAAACTGCTGGAGTGGTTTCATGACTCCAGCCTCAGGGACAAGGTACATAGACACGCTTATGCAATCACGTAAGTCAGTTGGTGGTTGATGAGATACATGATTATTTACGACATATTTTATCAGGTTACACGGGTAGTCTTGCTGTGGGTAAACAATCATTTCAACGACTTTGAGGGTGACTCCGCAATGACACATTTTCTTGAGGAGTTCGAGTACAATCTGGAGAGAGAGGTCAGTTGTGTGAAATAAAACCTAAGATTTTTTTAGTGTTCTTCAGATTTGTGGCTGAGTCGACTGCAAAATTCTAATGCAATTGCCTCTCGTTAAACCAGAAAATGTGTGGGCACCTAAGACTGTTAAACATAGCATGTGCTGCCAAAGCTAAGCTACGGGTGGTGACCCTGACCAAACCCTCGAGGGAAGCACACCTGTCTTTCACCCTGCTGGGGGGTTCAGAGAAGGGCTTTCGCATTTTCATTGACAGCGTGGAGCCAGACAGCAAAGCTGCAGAGGCCGGCCTTAAACGAGGAGATCAGGTAATGTCACACCAGCAACATGCAGGATCTGAAGCAGGCTACAGAAATATTTGTACTTGTTAAATTGACACAACTTGCATTGTTGTGGCATTAGCAGCTGTATTAGTAGTTATGTGACTGGAAGTGGGAAACATTGTGTGATAGCATTTGCAATTGCTGTTGTCAAGCGATGAAAGCGGTTCGTCACAGCACTGACAGCAAACTCCCCTAAATCATAAAGAAAAAGAGCAAAAACCTCATTTTTGTTTTCATTCTTCCTATTGTTCAAACGTAAAAGCACACACATCTCAGCCTATTAACTTGTTCTGTAGTCTAAATATGTCTGCCACACAGCTTCCCTCCTTCACACAAGCGGAAAATGTGATTGCAGATGAATAGTGTCACACTGTTTCCTTTTGCCCTTCACTTGCTGCGGTATTTGGCTCATAAAGCTGTTTAATGAGTTGCTATCTATTTGCCCTCCGAACCACAAGAGGATTGTGATTGTTCAGAATGCTAATCAGCTGATACTTGGCCATTTTGAGATTATTGACAATAACCGTGTCTGCTTAGCCGATTAACAGATGTGGTAGTTCTCCTTTGTATCATTCAACAGCTTTGACAATGGATAAGCTATTTGTTGTTAAGTTTAATATGAGTAAATATTGTGAAGAAATTTCCATTTATTTATTTATTTATTTATTTATTTTCTGTTATCTTTAGTAAGGGAACTCACCAAATCATCATAAAAAAATAATTAAAAAAACGTTGCCAAAATCAACAAGTGTGCTTGTACAAAAACAAAGAAAAGCAGTCAATTCCATTAGACTTTCCTAAGTGCATTTTTTTAAATTTATATCAATTTTTTAATCCACTATTTGCTTTTTGTAAAAGTTGTAAAATGTTTACAAATACATAAAGTACACACACGCACACACAAACAAATAGTTTTTTTTTATACTTTATGGGGATTCTCAATAAGTGTAATGGTTTTTATACTGTACGAAATGTATATTCTGTCCCCTTAAACTAACCCCATCCTTAAACCTACCCGTCACAAAAATTATATAGTTTTCTATGATGGGGATAGAATATACAGTTTGTGGAATTTTAGGAACCATTTAAATATAGTAGTTCACATCCAGTTGCTGGTCCCCATTGACTTCCATAGTATAGGGGGAAAAAACACTATGCAAGTCAGTGGGGACCAGCAACTGGAGGTGAACTGGCCCTTAAATACTAATGCAATTAAAGTAAAGCGTGTAAAAATGTAAAGTAAAGGTTGGTTTAAAGCATTAATTAATGACATTTTCCAGTTTTCTGTGACCTAATTTAAAGTGAGAATTATTTCCGGTTAATAAGTTAAGAAAGCATTATCTAAGTCTTTGCCTATGAACTAATTAAACAATAAATGAAGAACTCTCTATTTGTATAGAGTATATAAATGTGTTAACTAGAGTTTATATACTATGAATTAACTATAATAGTTTGCAAATGATTTGTATGTACTTTATTAGTATATACTTACTATTAAATGTTACCAAATTAGCCAATAAAAACCATATTGCTTGGGTGCTAATGTGAACATGGATCTGTATTTGTTTGTGTCACTGGTGTGATTTTGTCAATGAATGAATGAATGCCAAAGGAGTTCATGTTGCAGTAAGGGCAAAGTCCTTTCATGCTGAAAATAAGCATCGCACTCACACTGACTCCTCATACCTCACCTCACTGAGAGAATTTTCTGAAGTGACATGTAATACCACAAACTGCTCACTGTGTGCTCAAAGTATATAATACTGAAATAAAACGTTGTGCTTTATGTATATTTATCAACTGGCCCAGCTTCAATGTTGATTGAGATTTTGTATTTTCATCTTTTTTTTCAGATACTAGAGGTCAATGGGCAAAACTTTGAAAATGTGCCGTTATCCAAAGCCAACGAGATTCTCAAAAACAACACACACCTGTCCATTACTGTGAAAACCAATCTCTTAGGTAAGCTACACTTGCTGAAATTACTACAGCTGCACAGACTGTTATTTAGATCCAATGCTTCATTTTAAAATTGCCAGTCAGCTTTCTTTTCGTCTTGCAGTAGGGGTAAATGTAGCTGTAGTTGATTTTGGAAGGCTGTTTGTTCCTTGATAATGTCAGATGGGATTATTATACTCATCTTCTCTGTGCTGTGTTCCCTGCTTTTAGTGTTTAAGGAGCTACTGGCCAGGCCTGACCAGGACCAGGAGCAAGAACTGGAGGAGGAGCCAGACAGGAAGAACGGGGCACCTCACATCCCCAAAATCGGGGACATTAAGAAAGCCAGCCGCTACTCCATCCCTGACCTGGCTGTGGATGTGGAGCAGGTCATGGGTCTTGAGAAAGCTAGTAAGAAAGCCAAGGCCAACACCGTGGGTGGCAGAAACAAGCTGAAGAAGATATTCGACAAGACACTAACCAGTATTCTTCCACCCAAACCTTACAAGTAAGCTGTGGTGCATACATGAAAGCTCTCTTGGTGATTTGGTCCACTGCAGTGTATAACTCTTCAGGTTTGTTCACAGTGACGTTGGTGTGGGACAGTCCCAGGATGACAGTATTGTTGGGCTAAAGCAGTCAAAGCAGATCCCTCCTGCTCTTCCTGTCAGTGGAAACCTTTCATCGAGCAACCCTGACCTATTGCAATCACACCATCGCATACTTGACTTCAACAACCAGCCTGGTAAGACAATTAATGTGGTTTAGCAAAGAACGACATTTTACTGCATCTGCATCCATGTTGGTTCTGGAACAACAATCTAGTCAACCACTCTCATGTTAGGGTTAGGTTGTGGCTTGGTCTTAAGGGGTGAACAGCGTTCTTATCAACTCCACCATTCCCTTAGGGATAGGGTTTAGCCAGTAATCATTATATTCAGGAATTTGTTCTACTAGGTTAGACATTCTTCTTAAGAGAGAACAGACTAAGTGTCAGTAAATAAAGATAATAGAGATATTTACATGGATAGTTTAAATATATTCTTGCAATGTCTTGCTGTGCACTTACCTTTATGGCAGAACCTTTCACACAAGTTTAATCTCAGTGCATGCATATTTAAAAAGATGCTCATGCTGTCCTGAATGTCCTCTTTCAGAAGCAGTTCCTATAAGTAAGTATTTGATCTTGTTTTCTTAGAAGTTTATCAACTACTTTCATTTCCTTAATCAAAATGTTCTGCAGGGCACTTCTCTGCTTCGTTTTGACTTTGATCTATCTAGAACAAATTTTGGTGGTACTCAATCAGGTCTCAATCTGTAAACTGTGCATTTGGTGGGCTTCATCAAAATTCTTTTTTTAAATTGGTTGTTGTTCACTGATTCACGTCACTTTCACAATAGAGGTTTTGTTTCGGTGTGAGATTGATTGTAGGTTGATTTGTTTGCTTGTTGAAAATTGTATAACTTAATAATATATATTTTTTTAAAGTTACTGATTATTGGTTTGTAGATTCAAGATGTGATCACTTCTTGACTGTCCAAAACTCCAGTTCAGATTCTGACTTATTCAAACATACCAAAGTGTGAAAGTGACACAAGTTCAGTAGTAATGTAAAATGGTCATGGGTAACACATTATAAGTGGTTTTCCACCTTGATGTTGGTTAATGAATGGGTTAAGTGTGTGGGCTTAAGCCATTCCTCTGTTCTTTAGACATGTCAGACCAGGTACTGAGAGTGTTCAAGGCAGACCAGCAAAGTCGATACATCATGATTGGGAAGGACACCACAGCAAAAGAGGTCGTAGCTCAGGCCATCCGAGAGTTTGCCTTGACCGCTGCCCCTGAAGCATATTCATTGTGTGAGGTGTCAGTCACTCCTGAGGGTGTCATCAAGCAGCGGCGACTCCCTGAACAACTCTCCAAACTGGCTGACAGGATCCAGCTCAGTGGAAGGTGTTGCCTTAGAGCCCTTGTTGCCATTCTGATCAATTTTCTGAAGTATTTTGGTGTCAAACCACTTAGAACATCTGGTGACCTCTCCTCTCATTGGCTTATTTTCCGATAAACCTTTAGGTACTACCTGAAAAGCAACATGGAGACGGAGACATTGTGCTCAGATGAAGATGCCCAGGAACTACTAAGGGAGAGTCAGATCAGCCTGTTGCAGCTTAGCACGGTGGAAGTGGCGACCCAGCTGTCCATGCGTGCCTTTGAGCTGTTCTGTGCCATCGAGCCCACCGAGTACATTGATGACCTCTTTAAGCTGAAAACTCGTCTAACCGGGCCCCCCAGCCTCAAGCTCTTTGAGGAGGCCATCAATCGGGAGACCTTCTGGGTGACCACGGAGGTGGTGCGTGAGACCAACCAGCTCAAACGCATGAAGATCATCAAGCACTTCATTAAGATCGCACTGCATTGCCGCGAGTGCAAGAACTTCAACTCCATGTTTGCCATCATCAGGTAGAAATGGTCTTTATTTTAAGAGACTTTTTAAAATTAAGTGTTAAACTGAAGACTTATGATGTATATTTTCCCAAGTAGCAATGACATTTTGTGTCTTTTACAGTGGTCTGAACTTGGCACCAGTGTCCAGACTGAGAGGCACATGGGAGAAGTTGCCTAGTAAATATGAGAAGCTGTTTAGTGATCTTCAAGATTTATTTGATCCCTCCAGGAATATGGCAAAGTACCGGAATCTTCTAAACAGCCAGAACCTGCAGCCACCCATCATCCCACTTTTCCCTGTAATCAAGAAGGATCTCACCTTCCTGCATGAAGGTAAGATAGTCCTCACCGAAGAAGGTGATGACATACAGTATATAATACATGTTTGTTTTTTAGTGAAGTACATTTTCCTTGATTTCTTTTGGATAAAATGGCTTGATACCTTTCTCAAAGCTTCATTCCCAGTCCGAAATTATTAATACATAACTGTCCATGTTTATATGTCAGTAATGGATTTTCCTGACTTTGTGTAGCACCTACACCCCTGCATACCCTTCCTAAGTTTGTTTCTAACTAGGACTTCTGTTTAATATTAAGAGTTTGTGCAGTATATTTAATGAAAAGTTTGTGTCTTAAAGGCACAGTTGCAAAAACTTTAAATTTTGAGTCAATTTTGAAAATATGACTGCTTTAACACAAACTTCACCATTTTAAGTTGACCCTGAAGGGAAAAAAATACTATAAAAATGTATGATATCAGCCTTTTCTTTATTGTCCACTCTAGGAAATGACTCGAAGGTAGATGGTTTGGTGAACTTTGAGAAACTGCGGATGATTGCTAAAGAGATCAGACACGTAGGCAGAATGGCAGCAGTAAACATGGACCCTGCTCTGATGTTCAGAACCAGGTGAGTGCCTTTCTGTTCTGAGTGCTACAATGACTTCTTTGTCCTTCTTTCAGGCTGTACTCTTCACATCACTGAGTTGCTTTTAGTGCCCACTCACTGCAATGTGTACAGCTCTCACCTCACGCTTCCACACACAGGCTTTTTCGACATGTTAAAGTGATATTTTTACGTATGAGTTAAACCACTCTTTATGTTATTCTCTGTCTGCATTATTGTCAGAGAAGTTAGTGTCTCTCTTTTGGTCTTTGGTGCACCTCACCTTGGTACCCTTGGTCTGTTTCTCCTCATCTAAGTGTGTCTCCCTCTTTTTCTCTCATGGGCTTTCTCTCTCCCACATTTCTCTCTTTGTCCACCCTCTCTGCCCCACACTTCACTATTCATGCCTCTCCCTTACAGGAAGAAGAAATGGAGAAGTTTAGGGTGAGTAAGGTGAACTCTCACCTTTGGCCTCATGTGTGCCCCTTATTTATTTTGGGCTGACTCCTCAGCATTCATTTTTTTTTTTCTTTTTCTGGTTCATTTGAGAATGCTTCTGCTATGAAGGATCCCATCCAAGCATTTGACTGCCATCACTTTTGCTACTCAGGGTCATTATATAAACTCACCTCATTCTAAAATACATCCTAATATTTATGTTGTATAATTACCATAGATTTTGAATGTTTCACAAATGTGACTCCACTAGTATGCATGAATTTATTTACAGTTGTTTGGTTCCTGCACATTTATTAATTTGATATCCCATGATCCATTTTTAGCAAAAGTGATTTAATGTGCCACTTCCAGCTAAACTACTTACCATAGCCGCACGTCTTCAACTAAGTTTTTGCAGTGTTGTGTTTTTTTTTTTGTCTTTTTGATTATTTTCTATAGTTTTAACTAATAATTGTATTTGTTTATGAAATGTGATTAGTCATATGTGTATGAATTCAAACAGCCATTTATAAGATATTTTTTAAGTTGAAAATTGTGTTCTATTCCAGGCTTATATACAACACTTTAATGATGCTAATGGTGCAGAATCTAAACACTTCACCTTTAAGGTTATTGCCCAGAAATGTAAAAAAAAATATATATATATATATATTTATATATATGCAATCCATTTTTTTTTTTTAAATGATCAGTTATTTTACTCTACTTCTGTTGTACTTTTTAACTGCCTGATTGGCTGAGATGGGAAATGCATGGAATGTTTGGATTGAAGCTGCAAGGAATGCAACTTATCGCATGTCAAAGAGAGACTGCATCTTCATCAGCATACTACCACTGTTAAAGTCAGCCTGCATCTTTAACTGTAATATGTGTGTGCATTTAGGTCACTCAGCCAGGGCAGTGCCAATGCGGCAGTCCTGGATGTAACTCAGACAGGCGGACACAAGAAGCGGGTCAGACGGAGTTCCTTTCTCAATGCCAAGAAGCTGTACGAGGACGCACAGATGGCACGCAAGGTCAAACAATACCTGTCCAACCTCATCCTGGAGACGAATGAGGAGAGCCTGCAGACACTCTCAATTCAGTGTGAGCCTTCAGTCAACACATGTGAGTAGGGTGCAAGCACACACAGTCACACTATTACAAATAGGTGAATCCACAGGAAACAACAGTGGCATGCGATGAAAAACGCCACACACATTTACCTCACAATATCATTACAGTGCCGAAGAGTTCCGGGGACAGGAAGAGACCTGACACTTCTCCTGTAGTTGCACGGGCCGCCATTCACCAGCGCCAGCAGCTTCAGAAAGCCACCCAGGCGCTTCAAGTGCCTGCCGTAGCCCTCTACCCATCACGCAAGAAAGTGCCAGTCAAAGACTTGCCGCCATTTGGTGAGACTCGGCATTTATGTAGCTTAAACATGATCAGCTTCTACATTATGTATTACTGGTTCTCATAAGAATCTTGTGTTTGCACAGGCACAAGCTCACCACAGTCTCTGAAAAAGATACTGTCCCTTTCAGAGGAGGCAGGAGAGAGACACAGGAAACTGACAGAGGACAGTGTGTCCAACAACTCCTCACAGATGTCATCTCCTCCCACATCCCCTCACAGCTCACCTAAGAAAGGTAAGTGTACAGACAGGCACACAAAGGGCATTTTTTGCTAGTTTTATGTTCATTTTTTCTGCAACCTCTGGTCTTTGCACATTTGACTTACTTTCCCCCATTGACTTGTGGAACTGTGGAATCAGAGCCTTATGGTGGGCATGCAGTGAAATGTATTGCCAGACAGCATGTGCCCCGCTGGCGCCCCTAGTGCCAACATGTTTTCATGGCTGATTTAATATCTTGAGACTGCCATCTAGTGGTAAAAAGATAACACGTAGAATATGAAATATCCTGCCAAGGATGAAGTGTTTTTTTACAAAACATCTTGGAAAGCTGCTTGTCTCCGATTTCATTACTGTTAAGTTGCAAATGCACCACTTTCCTTCTCTCCTTTCGAATTTGCATCACATAACATTTCTGCCTCTCAATGTGTACCTGTTTTACCCTGTATTCAGCCATTGCATCTATAAGAAGCCACAGTATGAAGGGTTTTTCCTCCTTCTGTAGAAAATCACCTAAAGGTAACAGGTCCTGGATGTAGATTTAACCTGAGAGAGTTCACACAAGCATCATTATTGCTGTGTCTCAAAATGTTGTGGACTGCCTACTAAAACATCATTCATTAGAGGTACAGTACCATTTGAAAGCTTGGGCTCAATAAGATTTTTAAAAAGCTGTTTGAAAAGTCTCTTATGTTCACCAAGGCTACATTTATCTGATTAAAAATACATTGAAAATATTGTGAAACATTATTACGTTACAAATAACTGTTTTCTTTTTGAATATTTGAATATTTAATAAATTTTTACATGTTACAAACAAGAAAAAGAAAAAAATTCTGAACCCAAACCTTTGACCTTTTGGGATGTTGGTTGCTTTCCTTGTATTTGAGACACAGCAAATGAGATGTTTTGTTTCTTCAGTTAGATAATTTACATAATCAGTGACATTTGTGTGTAGACTTTCTTTTAGTAATCAAAAATCATTCTTTGTTTATTGTGTTGTATAGTAGAGTGTCAGTTGGAGGTTCCACTGATGGTTTTATACATTTAGAAATATCAGAATTGCTGACATTTAGGTGAACTCTCTCACCAAGTCTAGACAGTGTTTTTGCTCCGTTTGTAGCTGGCAGAGGCAGGCTACTGCTCTAGCTGTGTGTGTGTAAACCTGAATACACATCAACTCATGGGGATTTGGGTCACAGTGTGAACCTAAATTTATGTCCATATGGGTACAGAAGCTTATATATCATACAGATTTTATTTTATTTTTTTACATATATATTTGTATGAAAGAGGGTTTTGACTCTAAAGTAATGCTTTGCTCTGCCATTAACATAGTTTTTAGGAGTTTAACCTTCTCTGACACTCTTCTTTCTTGCACTATCATTGTATCATTAATTTAATCATGATGTAAACAGGAAGGCTTATTTTCCATGAGTTGGTTAAATGAATAACTATTGTGCAGTTGTTTCCGACTACAAAATGCAGCAATGCAACTTGAACTGATACAATAAGTTCAATGACAAATATTCAATAGCTTTGTTCCAAAATCTTGTATACTGCATTTTAAGACACACACCAATATACCTTTCAAAACTCTAAAATATTTTGATGGCAGGAATGTAGCTCACTATGTTCTGGAACAAAACCTATTTAAATGAAAAGAGACTGTTATAGAATTGGGTACCACATGGCTCTATATTAAGGCCAAACCGTTTTCTGATCATGTTGTTCTGTGTACTCGTTTGCCAGGGTATGGAAGAGCAGGTGACTACCTGTCAGACTCTGGACACAGTGAGATCTCCTCACGCTCCAGTCTGGTGAGCACCTCCTCCCTGGACATGGGGCAAGATGAACGCAGACATCGATATGGAGGAATAGCTGGGGAAAGCCATGGCAGTGTCCACCGTCTAGAACGCAGGGCTACTGCTGATCCTGACCAGTACAGCTTGGGGTAAGCACTTACCATTACTCTTTCAACTAGTTTGAATGTTGCAGTCTGGGTTAATTTGGCTGATTTTGAGCTAACCTGATCCTGTTTGGATGTTTCTCAAGCAGTATTTTAATAAGACATGTTCTTGTGTTTAAAAGCAGATAGACGGAGCACGTTAGAATGAATTCAGGATTCTTGAGAAATATGAAACTATTTATTTTGAATGACGCACAGTGTTAAATGTAAAACAAATAAAGCAGGTGTTTTTTTTCTCCAACTGGAAATACCAGAACAATTCAGAGCAATTCTATATTAAGTTGTCAAACTCCCTAATGGAAAAGTCTTTTATTGGACAACTGGTTGACAATCATGGCCTAGTCCTGGCAATGTAGTGTTACAATTAATCCTTCTGGATCTTTCTACCCTCTCTTTATTCAGGTCTTGCTCATCAATGCAGGACTGTCGGGGTCTGTATGCGGGTGCCACTGTGCTGTCTTCCCCCAGCTCAGAGGAGCTTACCCAGGACCAGGGCGACCGGGTGTCTCTCGATGCTGCTGATTCTGGTCGTGGCAGCTGGACTTCATGTTCTAGCGGCTCTCATGACAACATTCAGACCATGCAGCAGGGGCGTAGCTGGGAAGCACTTGCAGAGGGTGCGGGGCTTTGGGGAAGCAGAGGAAGCTGGGCGTCTGCCTGCTCCTCGTCATCCTCTGCAGCATGTTGGGGCGAGGACTCTGAGGGCGATACGGGCACTATCAAGCGAAGAGGAGGGAGGGATGTGACCACAGACCCAGAGACCAGCAGCATCACCTCCACTGGTTCAGAAGAGTCCAGACAGCACAGTCGACGGCCCTCACCCATCACTGCAGGCAACACCAAAGCTGTGATCAGTAAGAGTCGCCACATGAACCGGGTTTAAAGGGATAGTTCACCCAAAAATGAATATTCTATTGATGTTTACTATTTACCTTCATGTTGATGCAGAGCATTATGTTTTTACTTTAATTTAACACTACAGTGAGAAGCATCACACAGCTTTTTTCCCCCATTCATTAACATTTAATAGCAACCATGGTTACTGATCATAAAATTAGTCCAAAAAAGCCTGTGGGCTAAGCTTTATGAAGTCATAAAATTGCTTCCTTTCAGGAACATTTCAAAAAGCTGTTATTCACAGAAAATTAAGTATATGATGCCTCATGGAAGTTTGTACATCTGACTTTGATGCCAAACTTGCTGCCTGGTGTTTTATTTTACTTGAAAGATTCATTTTTGGGTAACTATTTTAAGAGTAACTACAGCAAATTATGTGTCCTAACTTGTTTGTTGACTTTTTAAATTTTTCAAGTGCTGAAATCATGATTTTTGCATGCAAACCACATTCCCAGTGATTAAACTAACATCTGAAAATGAAACCCTGCTCTAGGTTGACAAATACATGAACCTTAAGGATATAGTCAACCTTACTTAAATTACTTAATTGTCATGTTGAACACTACAAGGTGGAACAGGACAACAAACTACCTTCAAAAGTGGTCCTTCCTGATCTAGTGCATGTCTGCATGTGTCCGTCCACGTGTGTGCGAAGCATTACGGATATTAAACGGAACTGTGGTGTCCGTCTCCTCCCTCAGCACGGAAGGACGGCCGTTACCGGGACCCTCCGCCAACTCCGCCGGGCTACACCGCACTGACCATCACGGACGTAACCGAGGGCACAGCTCACTCGGGCAGGAGACCGCCGGACTACACCACCGCCTTGCAGCGCTCCCGTCTTGTCTCACAATGCCCTGACTCCCAGCAGCCCCCAGCTGCTGGAAAACCCATCCACTCGCCGGATCCCCGGGGCCGAGACGAGGAGGAGACAGAGGAGGTGGAAGTGGAGGGTGAGTGCTTGTCTCCCAAACTCAGAGATCAAAGGAGGAGAGGTCCACACACAGCAGTTCCCCCCAGGCCATGAGTTACATACACCACCCCGACGGGAAGGTAAAACATCCCAAAGTCCAGTTACTTCCACACTCACACACTCACACTCCCATACACCAGTCACGGCTCTGCATGCCAGGAGGACAGCTCCTTCACCTGCCCACCATCACCAACCACCAACGCATCTCACACAGTGCATGTGTCGCCACAGAGACAGCCTGCCCCCCGCCGTGGTTACATCCCAGTCATTGCTCCCTGCTCTGCCGTGTGTATTGGCTCTCACCCATCAGTGCTCACAGGAAAATCACTAGATCTGCCATCATAAATGCTTGAGCACACGATAGAGCCTGAAGTCATGTTTGTGTTGTCAGGCAGCACATGAAATAGCATTAGTACTTATCAGCACAAAGATCCTGAATTGGGGAATTGTCATTTTATTAATTTTCACAGTAGTGGTCTTTCCTGTCTTATGTTTGTCTTTGGTACGGTACGGCCAAAGCATATTTTATTTCCTTATATTAAGTGGTATGTCTATGACTTTGTTCCAAATCCCTGTGCATTTCCTACCCTTGACGGCATTTTTAGACATCCAAAATTGCACAGCTATGCTACCAGACATTTTGGCTAAAATTAAAGGCAGTTATACATGTAGTCTTTGTAGGTATGTTAATCCCAGGATCCACTACGACGTGTTCAGCATAATTCAGCAAATCATTGATTTTGCATTAGTATTATAAATGTATTAATATATATATATATATATATATATATATATATATATATATATATATATATATATATATATATATATACACATATATATATATATATATATATATATATATACACATATATATATATATATATATATATATATATATATATATATATATATATATATATATATATATATATATACACATATATATATATATATATATATATATACACATATACAGGTGCTGGTCATATAAATAGAATATCATCAAAAGGTTGATTTATTTCACTAATTCCATTCAAAAAGTGAAACTTGTATATTATATTCATTCATTACACAAAGACTGATATATTTCAAATGTTTATTTCTTTTAATTATGACCAGCACCTGTATATAACCATTTCGTTAAACTGTCATATACCATTTTATGTGGTTATTTTATTCACTACTGAAAACTATTTCCATCTTATTAAATTAATTATCTTTTTTTATGCCATGTATTTTTTTTCATGCTTAGTGTCAAATTGTTAGTTTAACAGTTATGGTTAGTAGAGTCACATGACGTAAACATGTTGCTGCCTGTGAAGCTTTTCAGGTCAGCACCTATTTCAGTCCGGGTGCTGTTTTCACACTTTGTTGGTTAGTGTAATTTGAGCACCAGTTCCAGTCTACCTGCCATGTTGGTAATTTTTTTTTTTTGCATTGCACTATTTGGTTCCAATCAGCGGTGTGCTTGCACTATCAACATGAGTATTCGTGTGATTACAATACAAGTGGCAACTGTTTGCTAGGGAGCAGTTCAGGAGAAGACAATACAAGTTTTATTCCAGTTTTGGTGCTTTTGCTATTACTTCCAAAAATGTAATATGCACAAAACTGCACTTGCATCTGTTTACTGCAAATGCAGTGTAAGACATGTGGAGTTTGTGACGCCAAAGACAGTTTTTGCTGACACAATCAGTAATTAGAAATGACATTGTGCCATCAATAACAGTTCACTTTCACATGTCACTCGGGTTTGGAACAGCGCCTGTGTTTAAGTGATTGTGTCCATGATGCTCACAGTGATTCTCTCTTCTTCCTCCAGAGGATGAACAGGTGTCCGCTGTTTGAAAGGGGGCGACTCTGGCTGCACTGCTGCATTGACTGATGGCCCATATCGGGCATTCACAGGTCAGAAAGACAGACCATCCAGTCTACATCTTACCGGCACTGCCTCTCTCCCTCCTCGATGGATTCATCTCCCTGTCCTGCCTTAATGCATCATGGGGGGTTTAATGCCCTGCATGCTAAAAAATACTGTGAAGAAAGTAGGCGAGCAAAAAAATAATTTATTTGGCACTTTGGAGAATGGAAAAAATCAATCGAACTGAACTGAAAATACAACGCTTTGACATTCACACACAAAAAACAAACTACTGTTAACGGTTATCTTCAGACAATTCCCTCTTACCTTCTACTTAAAGGTCACATGGACGCGTTTAATAGTTCCCTTCAGCACTTTTTAACTGTTTTTAAACTGATGCACACAATCTACATTTCAGTCACACGATTCTGGACATGCAGTTTGGATGGCGAAGAAGGCTTGAGTACAATTTACCACCCTTCTTCTTGACATCAGTCCTGACGACAACTCTCATATCTGTGTGGTTCAATATAACAGTATTATATTTGCAGGAGCACGACTTGAAGAACATCTCTTCTACTGGATCACTAAATGGAGTTCATTGATTCCTGACTTACGTAGCACACCGATTTAATATGGAAGGTGTTTTGTGATAGGAAATGATGCTAAGTGAAGCCTTAGTGATTGATTTTATTGGTTTTTGGCTTTTTAGTGGGTTTGTGAGCTATAAGAAAGTATGACTGGTTTGGGCAAATGCCTATAACAAACAATACAAAAACAAATGCCTGAAAAAAAAAATGTCATCTGTTGGTAATCGAGGAGCCAAAGTCCATTGAAAGTGAATCAGTTCAGCTTTAAGAAGCAAAACTCACTCATCTTCGATATGACACAGGTGGGTTTTATCAGTTCAGAACCTCTACAGCTTCAGAAAGCTAATTGAAGTGTTTGTTGTGGCTGTGGCACATCATCATCTGCCTCCTGTTTGTTAAGGTGAGAACTGCAGGCTACTCAGGCAAACGAGGCCGTCTTGTTGGGTGCTACTTCCTTCCTCTCATTGAGTGAAACCATTAAGAAGGTTTGTAAAAAAAAAATGGTGGCTTTTGTGTTTAGTTTTTCTTTACGAGGGCTCAAGTCATGCATGTTTCTCCTGGAGTGGGTCTTGACCTAACTACCACTGCTGCAAAACAGCTTCCACAATCACTCACAGGAACTCAATTGAAACCTGCTTTTGAGACTCCGGTGGGCCGGGAACACACAAACCCACCCGAAGTCCGTCAGTCAGAGCAGAACTGAACCCATGGGAGCACGTCACTCTTGTTCTTTCATTTTAAACACTGAGTTAAACTGATCACATTGATCAGTAGTTAGAAACTAATAGACTAAAGAGAAAAAATAAGTTTGCAGTGTTTTCCACTGTACTCTGTAACATCACTACTTCAATGTTTTGTTCTGTTTTTTTCTCTAGTTGCTTGTATGTTTGTTTGTTTTTGGCTCCCACAGTTTTTTTTTGTAATGGTTGCGGATACAGTTGTTAATAACACATTTGTTACAATAACTATATCGACCATCTGCTTCTACCCATTTTTTATTTTTTTAGTAAATATTCACATTTTGGCAAGCCAGGATGAGTCGCTTGTTTTGCAAAATAAGTTGCACAAACTCTACAAGCATAAATACAACAAGGTAAATAGTAGTAGGTAGCTGTTCTGCTACTCTGTTCGATATGTGATGTCAAGTGAGACGTGTACATTTAGCTGGTGAAGATTCTCTCTTTTTTCGACTACTTTTACCTGTACGTCTTTTACAAAGACAATTGGTGGAGTATGTATTTGTTCTTATTTTTGGTCTTTATTTTTGTTTTGTATTTTTAATACAATAATTGTAAATATTGGTTATATTTTTGTTGAATTGTAGAAATGTATGATGTTTATGCCTCAACATCCAGTTTATATGAAGCTGGAAATCAATAAATTAGAGAAAAGAAAAAAGAATCAACTTATAGTTTTTAAATGCACATTATTATAATTATTATTGCTTTTCTTTTGTTTTGCTGATTCTGCATCGAGTGTTTTTTTTTTTTTTTTCAAACATTGTTTTTAATGCCCTCTGGCACCATCTAGTGTTTGCACAAGATAAGACATGGAAGTAACTTGAAATGTGTATCTGATACTTTTCTAACTGACAAATGTATGTTGGGGTTAATAAAAGAGATCTGTATCTATGTGCTGTTCAACACTGTTTGCTTTTTCTTGATGAGCTGAAGAGGATAAACTGGGTCATTTACACAGTGATTCCACATTTATTGACCATGATGCACTGCAAAACCTAATCACAGAATCACATTTGAGATATTCTGGCTCAATGCAAAAATCGGACCTTCCTCCCAAGAAGTTAAACCCATTCTTTGGTTAGTCCAGGGTAGTTCAGATCTTCACAACTGGTTTGGGGTGAGGTATGGGCAAAGAGCAAGCAATAATGCATACTAAATATGCAGTTATGAATCTTGAAATGTATAAGTGTACATTTTATTGTATAGTTAAGGTTTAAGTTTTTCTCAATCACTATTTTATATCAGTATGCATGTTGTCCAGTTATTCTGCCTTGGACAAAATTTATTTTCACAACTCTGACATTTTAGTTCTTAAAGTTGGAAGATTATGTCTCACAATGCTGACATAGTCTGAATCTCTCAATTCAGAGGAAATAAATGTCTCAATTATGAGAAAAAATTCTGAATTGTGGGATAAAAGCTCAGAACTTCAAGATCGCAATTACCTTTTTTATTTTTTATACCATTGCTATAGAGGATAGTTTTGTAGATAAAACTTGTATTTTGTGTGTGTCGAGAAATATGGCAACTCTTATGTCTCGCATTAAATATTGGATCTCTTCCATCTTTCCATTAATTTGCTATTGCATGTACAGATTGCACCTAAGTGGATATGAAGCAAAGTCCATAAAATTTAGTTTCATGCCACATCTGATGTGTATTTCCTAAATGAGAATCCTGAAGGTTTTAGGTATTATTATAGGTTCTATTGTAATTTAAATTCTGCAACAGATTTCCTTTGCCTTTGAAATAACATTCAACTGTGCACATGAATTAATCCAAGACGTGATACTGGCTTTGTTGTGTTGACGATGAATCCCCTTTTCCTGAAAATGGATGAAGGAATGAATGCCTGAGCTCTACTTGTATTCCATTAGATGCTTTATAATTTTATAAAGGGTATAGTGACAGGATATAATAATAAAGGAAATATAATGTCTTTTCTAATATTATACCCCTGTTAGGGGCTCCAGTGGAGTCTGTTATCATGTCCTGTCAGAGTGTTTTACATTCACATTGCTTGACATTCTATTTAACAGAAGTGAAAATTTGAGCAATTTACGAATAGTTTGATGAGCTCAAGGGCACCTCAACGTGAATATGTGTTTCCTTTGCACATATGTTCTTCACCTCTCCTGATTTCATTGGAGGCCAATGAATAATTACTGTCAAAACCCCTTTCCATTCTTGCTATAGCCTAGGTGTGAATAAGACGATAAAAGTGTGGGGCCCATCTGATTACAATGTAAAAACTAGTCCTAAACAAAATGCATAATCAATTGATAATGCTTTTGTTGTTTTATTTATATATATATATATATTTTTTTTTGAGTCTTGAAGAATCCTACCTTATCACAAATATAAAAACTTAAACATTTTGACTTTCTACCGCAGCGGTTGTTTCATTGTGTGTTATTCTACCTCTCTCACACAAACACAGAGCCTCAACTTGACCTTACTGTCAATCCATTATCAGGCACTGTTTACACAGAATTTAATAATAACAGAATCATTTCGCCCTACGTTTCGGTGCTTCACTAGTTGTATCTTGTTACTGATGTTTTAATCAGGCTACCTGTCTGGTTGGGCAAGTAAATTCTCTTTCACCTACTGTATAGGGCCAGTTCTCATCAAAAGTCCAAAGAGATTTTCTGTAGAGGGTGGAGACGTTTAGACAAAGCTTAAGTTTTATTTACTTTATTTTATTTATCTATTGATTTTTTTTTTCTTTTTGGTCACATAAAATATTTTTGTCATACCGCAGCTTCAATCCAAATTTGAGCATTGTTAAAAAAAAAAAAAAAAAAAAAAAAAACTGAAGCATCTACATTCAACAAACTGTTAAATTAATGTTTTGTTAAATTAATTAATTTATTTACAGTATATATTGTGAATGACCTTTTTAATGTAATTACATAACTTAATTTGCATTACACTGTTGCATGTGGAAATAAAGTTTTAAAAGAAAGACATTTGAGATTTATTTCTAGTCAATAATCAAATTAGTTTTTATATTATTATTATTTACATTATTCATGCAAACTCTTTTATTTAGACGATCAGATTATCTTGCTGTCACTGAAGTAAAAGATGCTCTTTAGAACATATTTAAAACAGGTTAGGTTAAAGGTTAAAATTGAACTGGTACTAATTGCAGTAGAAGTAATTATAATATTAATTCGTACATATTCCAGAAGACCAGACTAAAAATGGATTACAGTGGCTCTGATTAGCCACAACCTTATTTCATATATGGAGAACTTTACCGTCTCACCGTCAACTGCCCCTATGACAACGAGACCCTGAAATCTTTGTTCTGCATCGGACTGATCTATCACCATCCTGTTGACCTCCCAGACACCATAGGACTTGACTGGAGGGAGGGCATCATCAGGTGTTTGGAAAGCATCTATCCCTGGTCCAGGTCACAGCCAGCCATCGCCTCGCTGCACAGAGCAATAGCCTGAGCCCACTGCACTCTGAGCAGGTGTGTGAGCAAGAATCATCGCACATGCCCAGGGGAGTTTTAGTGGAGGAAGAGAGTATGGAAAGAATCCATTGGTTCTTTTCTTTTTTTGTTCCTCTTTCATTTTTATGGTTTCTGATATGATTAGTTATTTACTTTTGCATCTTTAATCAACCTCATTTGTTAGTATTCTTGAGTTCAACCTTTTCCTGTGTTTGTTGTTGGTCTCATCAGAGGAAGTAGCTTTAGTTCTGAACCTTCTGTGGATTACTGTGTGGGTCTTTAATATCATATTAAACATTAATATTTTTTTTAACAAATTGGTTGAACTGTTGTACAATAATATTTAATGGAAATTACTGTTCATAATCATATTTTGAGTTATATTTTAAAACTTTTTGAATTATTATGCAACATAAGATTGCAATCTTGTGTATAGGTTATGTTCTGTGTGACCTTGATGATCCACTGATAAATAATTAAGCTTATAGGGGTTTTTGTAATATGGTTGATAGCACTTTTTTTTTGTAAGTAGATATTAATTCCTCTGCAATATAAAATCTCAAACATCTGCAGTGAGAAACAGACAAATACAACACACTCTCTGTTAGTTTTACCAAAATAATACATCAATTAAAACATTTACAATAGCATCAACCTAAAAAAAAAATATATATATATATAATATATATATATAATTAAGCTTATATATATATTTATATTTATGTGTGTGTGTGTGTATATATATTGATATGTTTAATTTGTTTAGACATGTTTACTGTGTTTCATTGTTGTTTCAGAAGTGCAGTATTCCTGGCTGATTTCAGTGAGAAACAACGGGAGTCTGGACAGTCTGTGTGTCTCTCTGTTTGCTCTTTACTCTGAATGCTTCAGGTCAGATACATTATGATAATACTGCAGGATTTACTGAACATCCCTAAATACCACCACACTGCATTTTCACTGACCTTCAACAACTGATTTATTATCTGATCTTTAATATAAGAACCACAGCTATAAAATTCCCATGTCACTCAGTTTAGTTGTTCTCAGAGCTTAATAACTGCTTCTTTCTGAATCATTTCCATTGGCAGAAAAACAGTGTTGTTTTACTAAATGATCTAAATAGCTGTTTCTCCTCATGTCATTTTCCCCTCAGTTGATTTGCTTGAACCATAGTGGGGACCTTGCCTCTATACACAGTAACAAGGTGTACACTCATGATAAAGCTCATGATCTTAAGTCCAAGATCATATTGGATAGGACGCTATGATGCGGTTTCAGTAGGTTATTATGTTGATGATTTAATAACTTATTTTGTTCTTTGTGCTGTTGTCCAATATAAATATGTAAGTCTTTACTGTCTAACATTAAATCAACACTGCTTAAACTGAAAATAGTGAATGTTAAAAATTAAACAGGTGAGAAAGTAGCATCAGATCCTCAGAGTCTTTATTTTACACATGCACATAATGCCATGTGGTCCTAAACACAGTGATCTTAGTGCTCTTCTGTTCACAGGAGGGAACGTGGTTCTGGAGTGATTTGTCCAAAATTAATTTCAAACTTTGGAGCCCTGGAGAACCCAACAACCAAAAGCAGGTTGAGTACTGCATTGTGATGAACTTTGGAGGTAAATAATTTGAAAGATGTGAATGACATTTCATGTTTTCAGTTCTGGACAGTTAATAAAGAAACTGTATTCACTCCCCTCACTTATAGTGTTTATGTTACAGACTAGACATTCCTTATTTATCTTTATAGATATAAGCATCATGATGTTAATACCTATATAATTACTTGTATATTTAAAACATATTTTTCTTTCTCACAGCAGCTACAGAACGCAGCCAAAGTACCATTTATGTGTGCCATTTCTGGCTGATCTCTTCCTCTACATGCCATGTTAAATTAGAAGTATCATGCTCATTTAATTTCAAACATTTTGAATACAGAGCAAAAAAATAAATAAAATAAATAAGTTCAGTGGAAATTTTGCTTTGTTGCATGATACCTTTTTGTTAAACCTCTTTCTTTCTGTAACTCAATAAATCAAATAGCATTCAGTTATTGTCCTGAAAATCTTTTGCACCACAAATACAGACACAAACAGTCATAATAATAAAACTCTAAGGAGAGCATGCTCATTCAGAGCATAAAGAGCTTTTTGTGTTGCAATTCATGGAGCTTACGTCTTGCCCAACCATAATTATCAAAGGTTTTGTTCTTCAGCTTCTCCTGACTAAGTACTGCAGAGATACAAAGAAAGAGTGATGGAGCTGAACATGTTCTTATAATGAACATTTTCCTGTGTTTTCTGCTTTCTGATAAAAACATGTTTGTCAAGTGTTTATAACATTATTCATTGTTAAAATTAAAAGGACAGTTCATCCCAAAATTAAAATTAAAAATTTAAACTACTGTGACACTTTGACACCTGTTGAATCAACATTTTCACAAAGTGGCATGGCCAAACCATATATATACACATAGGCGTCGATTTCGGGGGGTCATGAGTCATTTTGTACCTTTTGTAACTTTTTTTTTTTTTTTGAAAACCTCGAGTTCAATTTAGCCGTTCTGCTGCTGCGCTGGCTACACGCCTTTCTGTTCATTAAAACTGCGGCAACAACTGTAACATTGGGATACGTTCTAGGGTGGGGGAGGGGGAGGGGGAGTCATCGTGTCACTGAGGCAGGTGCAGCTCAGCTGACGTGCGTAACTGCTAGCTAGCTAGCTAGCTAATAACATTGTTTGTCAAAAAGAGTGACAGAATGGGTTATTCATTTAGCCGATAAGATACCGCACTTACTGTGCATGTCTGCTTGGCTTTAAAAAAAGCTCTGATGTCCTGTCCACTTCTTTTTGACATAATGCTGTTATTATTTTCTCTATATGACTATCGCGCTTCTTTTTTTTTAAAGTGTAGCCAGGTCAGTAGAGGGCGCTACTGAGGGTATCAGTAGAGGGTGTAATTTCCCTTTAAATATGTCACTTCCTTTTGGGTGGGATGGCTGCAGTGCTTGAATTGTTTGGCATGGTCGGTCGCTGGAAGAACAAGCTCTGTTGTTTTGTTTAGGCATGTGGTTTAAATACCTTAATGGTGAGAAGGTTTGACTGGATGAGTTGTGGACACTGGGTTATCATTGCAGTTCACTGCACAGAAGTTTTCTTAAAAGCCCTCACATTGGCTATGCTGAACGAGATGAGCAGTGGACATTAACGACAGTTGTACTTCCAGTGTCTTCTGAAATAAGAATTCGATCCATCCAGTGCAAATGACCACTGTTTTTCCCTACCTTTATTTTTCAGTTTCTTAATAGGATTATGGTATTGTAATCGGTTTATTTTGTTTATTTGTTTGTTTGTTGGCCCAAAAATTAATTTGTTGTATTTTCTTTTTGGTTTATTTGGTGAACTCCAAGCTAGGTCATTTCCAACAGCTCCCAACAGAGTAACTAGTGGTGGGAAGATACTCATTTCGATTTATACACCCGTGTGGTGATGAAAGTTTGGTGTGTATTTGTGCACGCAGTGTGTGGTGTAGAAAGTTTGTAATTTCTTTTTTTTGGGTTGTGTATTGTATTTATTCATTTGTTGTGTATATTTTCTTTTTGAAGTATTGTTACCCCACATAGTTTCTTCTATTGCCACCCTGTATCACTAAACGTGGCTGCTTGTGAAAGAAATCGAATGAAACCAGAATCCATGTATTTAATAAAAGCGATGTATTTATTTTTTATAGTAGTTGCCTTAAGTTATTCATTTAATTGGATAGCCTCGCGGGAAATCCCTTTATTGACTTGGGGACTCCTACCCAAACAAACTTGGAGTGGCGTAGTCAAAATCAGTAACCACACATCTCTATAACCCCATTACATTTGGCGTAGTCGGCAGGGTATTGCTTGAAAGCTTTATTGCTATTGTTTTTGATTATCTGGGCCTATATTTTTTTTTTGTTTTCTTTTTGTGTGGTTGTTTTGAAAGGTGGGAAAACAGTGGTCAAGGATTCAAGTCATCGGTCAACGTGGTCAAGCCTGAAGACAGCGGCGCCTCCTGTAATTTAGTTTGATTAATTGTCTTGTCTTGATTTGTTTTTTTTTTTTTGTTTTTTTTTCTGTTTTATTTAGGATGGCAGATGAGGATGTGTCAGCTCAGCTTAGGACACTTACTGAGTTGGTGAAACAGCTTCAGGTAGAAAATGCACAACTTAAATCAGAGGCACAACTTCGATCAGAGGCAAGTCAGAGCTCATCCTCTGCTCCTACGGGTGTTCTCCCTTTAAGAGAACAACAACCTCATTCTGTTGGTACAGGTGTTACGGGTGGTTCTACTACACCAAGTTCGGTGGGAGCCATAGAACGTTATGTTTATGTACCACGAGAGCGCAAGTGTCCTAGATTTTCTGGGAAAATATCCCAAGACTCAATAACTGTAGAGGATTGGGTTGAGGAGGCCCGACGTCATCTGTCTATGCGACCAATGGTACGTTCTGAGCAGGTTTTGGCCATTTTTGATTTGCTGGATGGTGAAGCTAGGACAGAGGTTAGATTCCATCCAGTTGCTGAGCGAGACGACACTGAGAAAATATTTAGTATATTAACCAGTGTTTACGGGTGCTCTCAGTCTTATATTAGTCTTCAGAAGCAGTTCTTCCAGCGACGGCAACTGGAAGGTGAATCATTGAGGGAATATTCCCATGCTCTTATGTCCCTTATGGATGTAATTAAATGTAAAGATCCAGCATGTTTTGCTAACCCAGACACTGTTTTACGAGATCAATTTATAGAATTCGTCAAAGATAGCATGCTTCGTCGTGAACTACGTCGTCATGTTAGGCTGGACCCATCCCAGAGTTTTCTAGATGCCCGACAGGAAGCTTTGCGTTGGGTAGAAGAGGGTGACAACCCCTGTGTACAGCGGCCTCGTGCCCAGTCTTTTAATATTGCTAATATTACAGAACTTTCAGCCCATTCTAATACGGTTCTTAGTAAACCCTCAGATGACTTGATGGAAGTTAAAGAAAGTCTTCGTAGACAGCAGGTGCAGCTGGATAGTATTCTGAAGCGTTTAGAGTCTTCCGTTCCCCAGTCCGCTCCAGGATTGTTTTTGCCGCCAGCTCCCACTACCCTGAGGGGTGGTGCTCATAGCCCTCAGTACCGTTATCATTCAGATGGTAGACCTATATGGTTGCGCTGTAATCAACCAGGTCATATTGCGAGATTTTGTAAAGTCGAACTCTGTACAGCGCAGAGAGCAGTTGCAGGGCCTAGATCTGCTAATCAGTTATCGGAAAACTAATGCCCCCCGACAGCATGGCCCATGCGTCGGGTGGGGAATCCTTGGGCATTTCCCCTGTGGAGGAGCTTCAACTCCTAGGTAGATGTCCAGTTGTAGACATTTCTATTGGGGGGGTTACTGTGGCATGTTTGCTGGATACAGGATCTATGGTGACTACGATCACCCAACAATTTTTTGAACAGTATTTGCAACCACATTTTCAGTTTGAGTTGCAACCTTGCCAATGGCTTAAGCTTAAAGCAGCCAATGGCCTTGATATCCCTTATTTGGGGTATTTAGAAACTACCATAGGCATACTCGGAAAGATTCTACCCAAGATGGGCATTCTAGTAGTGAAAAATGCAGTTGATCCTGCTATCCAGTTGAAGCGAGAACAAGTTCCTGGCTTGCTGGGAATGAATGTTATTAGCAGTTGTTATCAAGAACTATTTTTGGAGCATGGGACTAAGCTATTTAATTCCCCACCTATCAAACATGCAGGGAACGTATGGCAGAGGGCTTTTTCTTAGTGCCAACTTTGGGAACATGCCTTAGAAACGGGGTATGTGGGTCCAGCTCGAGTTCAGAAGGGCCCAGCTGTGAGAGTACCAGCAGGTGCCATGAAATTGGTTTCGGCAACTTGCCATCAGGGGTTGGGGGCTACATTTAATACCTGCTTTTTGGAGCCGGTATCATTTGTAGAAGGACGATTGCCTGGGGATCTTCTTGTTCCATCTGCCTGCTTATCTGTCGCCTCTGGGGTAGTCAAGGTGCCAGTCATTAATGTGGGGAATCAGGATCGTTGGCTTTGGCCAAAGACTGTACTTGGAGAATTGCATATTGTTCAGTCACCTGTTTTGACATCATCTGTCCAGTTCCAGGTAAAAAATGACGATTCTGAGACGGTAGCGTTTATCCAGTCGGTTGAGGTAGAGAGTTGCCCAAATGTTGATCTTTCCCAGCTCACTTGGCCTACGTTGTCTTGTCAAGAACATCAACAAGCTCAATCAGTACTTGAGAAATATGCCAATGTATTCAGCAAGAGTGATAGAGACCTGGGCTGTACTGACTTACTCCAGCATACTATCCCGCTATTAGATGATGTACCAGTTCGCCAGCGATACCGTCGTCTGCCACCCTCTCAGTATGATCTGGTTAAGACTCATATTCGAGAGCTGGTTGAACAAGATATAGTTAAGCCCAGTTGCAGCCCATATGCCTCGCCTATAGTTGTGGTCCAAAAAAAAGACGGTTCTATTCGGCTATGTGTAGATTATCGGCAACTTAATGCTAAAACCCGTAAGGATGCCTTCCCTCTGCCTCGAATAGAGGAGACACTAGATGCACTTAGTGGGGCTAAGTTGTTTAGTACATTGGACCTGGCAAGTGGCTATAATCAGGTTTCTGTAGCCCCTCAGGATAGGGAAAAAAACAGCGTTTTGCACTCCCTTTGGGCTTTTTGAGTTTAGTCGGATGCCCTTTGGGCTGTGCAATGCGCCCAGCACTTTCCAACGGCTCATGGAGCGTATTTTTGGTGATCAGAGCCTACATGCCCTTTTATTATATCTGGACGACATTGTAATTTTCTCCAGTACCTTTGATCAACATCTTGAACGGTTGGAGATGGTATTGAGTCGGCTTCAAACCCAGAATTTGAAGGTAAAACTAAAAAAGTGCCATTTTTTTCAAACCGAGGTTGGCTATCTGGGTCATGTGATATCTGCGGCTGGGGTGTCAACTGACCCAGCCAAGATCCAGGCTGTTGTTGAATGGGGTAGACCGAACTCTGTCAAGGAGTTGCGGTCATTTCTCGGGTTTGCCTCATATTATCGTCGGTTTGTGGAAGGGTTTGCTGGATTAGCTGCTCCCCTGCATAAGCTAGTTGGTTCTCTACAGGGTTCTCGAAAGCGTGTTACATCTATTAAGCCGGGTTCCTTTGCACAATACTGGAATGATGTATGTGAACAGTCATTTATTGACTTAAAGGAACGACTCATTCAAGCTCCTGTCTTGGGGTATGCTGATTTTACGCTTCCTTTTATCCTAGAGACCGATGCAAGTCATCTAGGATTGGGGGCAGTGTTGTCACAAGACCAGGGGGGGCTACGGAGACCTATTGCTTTCGCTAGTCGTGGGCTTCGACCAAGTGAGAGGAACATGACTAACTACAGTGCAATGAAGTTGGAGCTCCTGGCCCTTAAGTGGGCAATGACAGAAAAATTTAGAGAATATCTTCTCGGTAGCAAGGTGACTGTCTACACTGATAACAACCCTTTGCGTTACATTGACTCTGCAAAATTGGGGGCGGTTGAACACCGCTGGGTTTCCCAGCTGGCTCTGTTTAACTATGAGATCAAATATCGACCGGGCACTGCAAACCGCAATGCAGATGTACTTTCTAGGCTGCCTTTGCCCGCTGTTGATCACTCTGAAATGGCGTTACCATGTATTACTGTCCCTAAATCAATTGTAATGCAAGAGAAACGGTCTGGATTGAGCCCCCAGGTGGTGGAATCATCAACAGTTAATGCTGTTCCTGCCCGGAGTAAGGCTGATTTGAGAGCATTGCAGGCTGCAGATCCATGTATTAAGACCTTTATGCAATTTTGGTTGCAAGGGCAGCGCCCAGTAGTTGCTCAGTTGAGGAATATGCCAAGGGATGTTCAACAGTTGGTAAAACAGTGGCCCAGGTTGCGAGAAGTAGATGGGGTTCTGTATAAAACAGTTCAGGTTCCTCCTGCAAAAGAGTTGGTGTGGCAATTATTACTGCCTAAGGGGCTCCAAGTGGAGGTGCTTACTAGCCTCCATGACAATCATGGCCACCAGGGCATAGAGCGCACCACGGATCTCATACGTCAAAGGTGTTATTGGCCTAATATGTGGCAAGATGTAAAGAAATGGTGCTCCGAGTGTGAACGTTGCACTGTAGCCAAGGCCTCACAACCCAAGGTGAGAACATATTTGGGAAGCTTGTTAGCTAGTAGACCGTTAGAAATCATTGCAATTGATTTTACGGTCTTGGACAGAGCGAGTAATGGGCAGGAAAATGTCCTTGTCGTAACAGATGTCTTTTCCAAGTTTACTCAAGCCTACGCTACACCTGATCAAAGGGCGAGTACTGTAGCTAAGATCCTGACGAAGAAGTGGTTTTATGTGTATGGGGTGCCAACAAGGATTCACTCCGACCAGGGGCGGAGTTTTGAGGGGGAATTGTTGAGGCGATTGTGTGACCTGTATGGTGTTACTAAAAGTAGAACGACCCCATACCACCCTGAGGGTAATGGCCAATGTGAAAGATTTAATAGGACGTTGCATGATTTGCTTCGTACCTTGCCCGCAGAACAGAAACGAAAGTGGCCACAACTGTTGTCCCAGCTCCTCTTTGCATATAATACCACTGTGCACCAATCGACTCAACACTCCCCTTACGAGCTGATGTTTGGACAGAAGCCGAAATTGCCGGTTGACCATCTGCTAGGCCGTAGTGATGAAGTAGAAGAGCGTACCCCTTCAGATTGGGTTGTTCAGCATCAAGAGTATTTGTCTTCTGTTTATACCAGTGCCCGTAGCCACTTGGAGTCTGCAGCTGAGTGCCGTAGGGCTGCGTTTTCTGAGTCTATATCTATACTGCCCCCTGGCACGTTAGTACACTGTAGAAATCATTTTCATGGTCGTCACAAGATCCAGGATATCTGGAGTTCTACGGTGTTCGAAATTGTAACCTGCACTGATGGAGTGGGGACCTTGTATAGAATAAAACCACAGGGAAAAAACGCTCCTATTAAGATCGTTCATCGTTCAGAGCTTAAGTTGGTTCCACAAGGCACAGAGCGGTCGGTTCCACCCATTAGGAGTGTTTCATCTTCCACTGTTAGTCCGGATAAAGATGCGAGGATTGAGGAACCAGAAGTGGAAAGCCAGCCACAAGTGGCTGTGGTCTATACAAGAGTGGGTGCCCAAGTTGATTCTAGCCCTCAGCTATTAGACCATCGTGGTAGCTTGGCACAATCATCAAGGGACCGTTCCCCCATCAGAAGTATAAGAGAACCCATGGGAGTGCAGTTTCATATCACTGAACATGAGCAGGAGTCTGATCTAGTGAGTAATATAGATATTACTGTAGAGTACCCTGTAGACCAGTCAGTCGGTCAGCTAGAGGAGATTTGTCCCTCCCTTAGACGTTCCGCTCGTAAGACAGCAGGCCAACACCCAAATCCGTTTAATCTTCCCCAGTCTGTGGCACAGAATGAGCCTAGTGGTTTTGTAGAGGTTAACTCCCTCACTACCCCCTTTAGGCCTTGGCAGTAGTGATTGACTTTTGGGTGGTTCACCGGGACGGTGACTATTAAAGCAGGGGTGTATGTAGCCAGGTCAGTAGAGGGCGCTACTGAGGGTATCAGTAGAGGGTGTAATTTCCCTTTAAATATGTCACTTCCTTTTGGGTGGGATGGCTGCAGTGCTTGAATTGTTTGGCATGGTCGGTCGCTGGAAGAACAAGCTCTGTTGTTTTGTTTAGGCATGTGGTTTAAATACCTTAATGGTGAGAAGGTTTGACTGGATGAGTTGTGGACACTGGGTTATCATTGCAGTACACTGCACAGAAGTTTTCTTAAAAGCCCTCACATTGGCTATGCTGAACGAGATGAGCAGTGGACATTAACGACAGTTGTACTTCCAGTGTCTTCTGAAATAAGAATTCGATCCATCCAGTGCAAATGACCACTGTTTTTCCCTACCTTTATTTTTGAGTTTCTTGATAGGATTATGGTATTGTAATCGGTTTATTTTGTTTATTTGTTTGTTTGTTGGCCCAAAAATTAATTTGTTGTATTTTCTTTTTGGTTTATTTGGTGAACTCCAAGCTAGGTCATTTCCAACAGCTCCCAACAGAGTAACTAGTGGGGGAAGATACTCATTTCGATTTATACACCCGTGTGGTGATGAAAGTTTGGTGTGTATTTGTGCACGCAGTGTGTGGTGTAGAAAGTTTGTAATTTCTTTTTTTTGGGTTGTGTATTGTATTTATTCATTTGTTGTGTATATTTTCTTTTTGAAGTATTGTTACCCCACATAGTTTCTTCTATTGCCACCCTGTATCACTAAACGTGGCTAGCTTGTGAAAGAAATCGAATGAAACCAGAATCCATGTATTTAATAAAAGCGATGTATTTATTTTTTATAGTAGTGTTGCCTTAAGTTATTCATTTAATTGGATAGCCTCACGGGAAATCCCTTTATTGACTTGGGGACTCCTACCCAAACAAACTTGGAGTGGCGTAGTCAAAATCAGTAACCACACATCTCTATAACCCCATTACAAAAGAATGTTTTTCAAATGAGTTGACAGTTTGGAATGGACAGTGAACGAGCGGGAACGAGGCTACCTAGTCTTTGCTGGGATTGGCCAGAATTTCTGGCGAATGTATCATAGACGAGCAAGTCATTTAGCCTTCATACAATATCACAAGGTTGCATCCTAGTGCCATGGACTATAACATATCAAAGTGATAACCTGTAGAACAAATGGATGTTGTTGTACACACAGCATGGGTCTGCAGACCATTGACACAAAGGTAAGACGCGATAACTTATGTTTATTAAGATTTGCTGGTATTATGGCTAGGTCTTGTGCATTTGCACACAAGGGATCGGCTGTTTTAATTCTTCTCTTGCAATTAATGTTACGTTAGACTTCCTTAGCCACCAACTTAATTAGCTAGTTACGGTTTGCGTTCATACAGCAAGTATTGGGGGAGATGATTGTTGAGTAGTCAGTATCTTGTTTAATTATTGCTTGAATCTATTGCTGAATTCTGGAATAGTTGTGATGATGATGATGATGAGGAATGGATCAAGTTTTAGTCAAAATGCCTGATGTAGATTGGATGGATGCATGTTGTTGTGAATTGAGAGCAGTCAGATCATGGTGTGATAGTCAATAGTGTTCATGTGCTACACATATTTTTGCTTTTTCAATCTTGATAAAATTTGTAGTGCTTAAGTTGTGTTGTGTGTAGATATGGTAAATTGTACTGGGAATTAAATCAAATTATTACATGGCTTGGTTGAATTCCACTGTAGAATGAAGTCTGTTATTTCTTGATAATAACACCGTTGCCATGAAAAACAGAGCGTTGCTATGGACGCGGCAGGATTCTAATCGTAGAGACGGAACTATTTTCTTTAGCGGAAGCAATACAATCGTGTTTAAATCAATAAACTCTTTTTTAAATCAATATTTTGTGTCAAATTATTGATTTATTTGGTGGGTAGCCATGTAATAAGCGGGATAATGTAGAGCGAGGCCCGATTTTGGTTTAGATTTTTTTCCCCATTTTCAGTGGTTATAACAAAGCAACATGAAAGAGAAATTTGGTAATCATTGTTTAGGTACATTAAACCACGTCATGGCCATGTCATATTGTCAACATGGTACTTATATGATGATATGAAGCAGATTAGTGGGTCATATATCATATGTCTAATGCTTTGTACGGCTTTCTTCTTCATAAAACGAGTCGGACATCACATTTTTGTATACATTTTTATTTATTTACATTAATAAGATACAGGACGTCTTTCAAAACATGACCTGCGCGAAACAGAAAAAAAAAAGCATCATTGTACCCAGCACTTCTGAAAATGCACTTCTGAATGTGTCTCTGTCCCCACCACATTTCAAACCAAACTGACGCCCATGTATATACAGTATTTAAACACAAGTAAGAGAACAGGGGCAGTTGCTGGAATGGACACTACCTTGAATATATCAGTCACCACAGGAAACATGTCTATTAATATATATTATACTCTATCGCAAAGATGAAATAATGCAAAGAATGATAAAAATGAAGGACAATTTAAATTGTTATGATATATACATATACACTCACCGGCCACTTTATTAGGTACACCTGTTCAATTGCTTGGTAACACAAATTGCTAATCAGCCAATCACATGACAGCGACTCAATGCATTTACAGTAGATGTGGTGAAGATGACTTGCTGAAGTTCAAATCGAGCATCAGAATAGAGAAGAAAGGGGATCTAAGTAACTTTGAACGTGGAATGGTTGTTGGTGCCAGACAGGCTGGTCTGAGAAAACTGCTGATCTACTGGGATTTTCATGCACAACCAATCTCACAATCTCTAGGGTTTACAGAGAATGGTCCAGAAAAATAGAAAATATTCAGTGAGTGGCAGTTGTGTGGATGAAAATCATTTAGTGCAGAAAAGTACTGTCAATGCTGTTCTGTGAGTTCTCAATAAAATAGCTTAGTAACTGAAAAGTTCTATAATGTATTCGTTAATAACTAAATCCCACAGCTTCACTAGTAGAGAGACGCTGCCAGGAAGAATTAATTCACACACACAATCGCTCCCACTAATGCATTCATATGAAAGTAATATTTACTGTGCTACTTCATCTGTATCTGATTTAGAACGAGCAGAAATCTTTGAGAAATATAACGACCAAAAGACAAAAGAACTGATAAAAAATAGCTGTTATAGGAGCAATAGCCATGTTTGCAGCTCTTTGTCATATACCATAGCTGTGCACAAGGTGTTTTTTTTTCAGCTCCAAGCTTATGTTAATTAATGACGTCATCAGCGACTAGTCGACTTCGACTCAACTTTCATCACATAAAATTTGACTTTAAAAAATCATTAGTCGTTCCTAACCCTAACCCTGACCCTAAAGTCTTTCCTTTGGATCTAACTAACAATATTATATGGATTTAACTGATAACATTTACTACTAATACGGTAGCAAGTTTCGTCTAAATTGATGTGTTTGTTTGTGTGGCAGTACAGTATGCTTATCTGAGTCGGTGACCTTTTATAATGGTCCAGCTGCTACTGCTGCTCTCCTGCTCCCCACACAGAGGTGACACTGTAAGCAAGCCACTGTCCTCCTGCTCCCTCCAGCTGTAAAACTCACTCATTAATTACTAAATCACTGTCCTAATTAGCAGCACACTATCTCATTAATCACCCTGTCTCTGCAGCTCTCATTTGTAAACACATGACATGTTACCTGCTTTATTAAATACATGAACCTTCACACCCACGGACTGTTAGCTAATTGTCTGATGCATATGGGACACAAAAGTGGAAACACTTCAGGAATGTCGAAGTCATTATCAGATTGGTTGAATTCTACAGGATTTCCGTGAGATGTGTGTATTGCGTTCTTTAATGTTCCAACTGGAAACAAAGATATTGTGGCGCCAAACCCCCTCACGAAAGTAGAAAGCTGTTGTGTTTACAGCGCTAATCAGGATAAGCTAAATGCTGGATTTTCAAAAGTATGTGAAATATTTAAAGTTTGTGGCACAGAATCTTTAAAATGTGTCTGAGAGTTTTACACTGTCACTGGTCTGTTATTGTGGCGACATTTCAAAGCCTTGAAACATGATGATGAACAAAACAAACTGCAATTGGTTGTTGGACATGTCAGTCAAACGGCCTCATGAGCAGGCCTTGGCCAATGAAAGATGCCATGAGACTAACTTTAACCCAATTCCTACCCCAATCCTAACCCTACACATAATTTATACCTAAAATTTAGTGGGAAATGATAGCTGATTAACAAGGGTGTATAAGCACCTAACCCTGATTTTAAGCCTAATACAGATATTTCCTGAAAAGTTATATCACAGTTCTGATTGGTTGATTGGAATGTTGTTCCAGGATCAACAAGGATGTTGATCCAGGAAAATGTTGTACTTGGTGAAATCCCACTCACCTTCAGAAAAGCACACAAATTAAATGTTTAACCGGCAAGGCTTTAAAGCACATGCAAAAAATAATGTTATTTTGTTATTGCGAATAACAGCAGTGTTCCATGAATGTAACTCTACCACTGAGTCAACATTTGATGTGAATGTGTGGTCAAAAATTGTGATATCACACACCCCTAGCCAACAGAACCTTCAAAGAATTATTAACAATTCTGTTTTATTAATTTTCAGTTGTGGAAAAAGCCTTCGACCTTGAGCACTATGACCAGGTCAACTGTTTATTATTTGAAAAAAAAAAAAACAATTCAGCAAGTAGGAAACAAAATCACAGAATTTAGCCTGCAGGAGTACTGAATAGTCATTATTAGCTTTTGTCATAAGTTTATTTCACATTGCTTTATAATGCATAGGAAAGATGCTTTTTGTAGTCACTGTCTGTTTTGTTCTCCAGTTAAAAATAATACAAATAAAAATACAAACAACAACAACATTATTTGGAAGCTAAACTGTGTAAGACTTTTTTTCAGAGAGGGTAAGTTTCATACACCATTAGCATCTTTAAGGAGTCAAATAACACTAAAACTAGAAAATAAAATAAACAAAAAGGGTGAAATTGTATTACTGGTTTTACCATAGGGAAGAAAAAGCCAGCATATAAGAAAGAATTTAAGAAGAGATGAGAGGAGCTGTGTGAAAGCAGTCTGTCAGCAGCTACTTCAGTAACATTCTCTCTGCTGTGCTATTGCTTTTATCTTCCTCCACACCAACAGGTAAAGGCAGTGATTCACCTCATCCGTCTGATTGGTGCAGAGGGAGGGGCACATCCAAATCAACTGGATGTTAATCAGGTTGATTAGGCCACTCATACTCTCACAAACTTCTTACAACCACTCAAAATCAGGCAGCTGTAGCACCCTTTCAAGATATACACATCTGTTCAAAAGTTAGTAAGATTATTTATTTGTTTGTTTTAAAAAGAAGTCTCATATGCTCAACAAAACTGCATTTATTTTATAAAAATATAAAAACCTTAATGTTGTGAAATATTATTAAAACTAATGTATTTTAAAATGAAATGTATTCCTGTGAAGGCAAGTACTTTTCAGTGTCACTTTTTTTCAGGTTTCTTTGATGAATGTAGAAAGCTCAAAAGAACAGTATTTATTTGGAATAGATTTTTTGTGGCAATCTGAAAGTATTTAGTGTCCCTTTTAATGTAGTGTAATGCATCCTTTCTGACTAACAGAATTCCTTTCTGTCCAAAAATTGAATAAGCTGAGCTGACAGCAGTACAACAACAACATAGCAGGAAGATTTAATTAAATGTTTATCGAATAACTATCGCAGTGGGGGATCTTATGACCAACACAGCGAGCCACAAACAATGGGTTTCTCATTTCCCAAGAGCCACAATAAAGCTCTAACTAGCCATCCAATTTCCTCACTTCTCCATTCCTTCATCTCCATGAGCAAGGACCAGTCATACACAGAGAGTCCGCATTATATGACCGAGCAATTGAACTCTGACTGAGGCAGCCAACTTGATTCTGTCAGGGCTTCAGAATAGTCTCATAAGTACATATTAACATACAAACACTTCACTGAATTCCTCAGGGTCCCTTTAAGACATTTAATTTGGCTGATTTATGTTGTTTGATTTTACTCATCCAGTTGGATGCTACACACTGGTGGTTGGTGAGGAGATACCATTGATATGATTGTAAAGCGCTTTGGGTGTACAGTACATAATAAAGCACTATATAAATGCCTCATTCATGTATTCACTCTTAAGTTTAACGTTTATAATCATAAACTACATTTGACTATGCAATCCCACAGGCAGCGAATCATGTAGTTTTACTGACTTGACTGCTCTAACAGTCTCTGAAAGCATTTCAGAATCACCACTATCCCTGGTTTGAACGAGGTGAGAGCACTGACCAAAGACTGAATTCGCTCTTGAGAGAGACGTGCTCTTATTGATAATGAGTCCAAAAATCCATTCCCAAGCAATATCTGAAGCATCTAGGACTGATGATCAATGTGCAGAAGAGCAAGCTTCACCGTGGGGCAAAGTTAGCTTTTCTGCACATTGATCGTCAGTCCTAGATGCTTCAGAAATCCTAAAAGCTGGCATCTGTGGTTTTCCAGTGTATCCCGCGACTGGCCTATAATGAGCCAGATAATTCAGAATGTGAATTCCACTTTGCCTGAGAGGGGAAAGCGCTGCATTTATACAATTTGTAAAAGTTATTGGAGCCAATGCCAACCCGAACGGAAGCACCTGTGATGAGGGGCTAATTGGATGTGAAAATCCACTGAGATGAACCAGTTGGTAACACTTTATAATAACTTTCATTAATAAATCATTAACAAACATTACATAATGCTTAGTGGATCATTAGTTAATATAAATTCAAAGAGTTAGAAACATGAGATAATGTGTTGTTAAACTTTGCTAATAAAATTATTAAACATCAGATAATGTTCAAACAAATAATTTCATGTAAGTTAAAATGCTTGCAAATGTCAATAAACTTCCAATTCCATATGATCAAGCACCTATAAAATGATTAAAATCTTGTGTTAATGCACAACACTTCTGCTGCTGTTGAGGTGTGATACGGGTAAGGTTAGGAACAGGTTTTGTGGTGTTGGAAGGTTTAAGTGTTGGTTAAGGGTTCAACAGTTTACATGGGTCAATTTGATTATAAGGGAAATGTTTAATTTGTTTATATTATTTTGTTTTGATAAAAGAAAAAGTATTTTCTTTTTTTTAATAATAAGAAGATTTGTTTTCTCCTGTTTTGTTATGATTCAAGGAATATCCTGTTCAATGATATACTGAAGAGTAATAGACTAATGTGAGTGTTGAGGCATATAAAAACATTTTTTTTGCATCAAAATTGCAATCTGTTATGTCTTTAGCAAGCAAATTAGCTAAACTTAAGCAGCCGCCCTTTACTCAAATCTTGTTACTTGAGCTAAAAGTCCAATGACCATAAAGATCCTAAATTATTAGTAATCATTTATAAACATTTATAAATGATGAATAGTTTCAACTTTAATTTGGCTACTGCAACAACAATGATTAATAAATGATTAGTAAAGATGTGTGAATAGGGTAAATTCAGGTCTTTCGGGACACTTTTTGCTGTTGAGATGAATGTTCATAAAGGTATTATTGATTAGGAAACTGCTTCTATTGCCTGTTTTGCCCGGAGAGAATAAATCACTGCTTGCAAAACTGGTGCATCTCAGGCTTGCACATCTATCATCATCATGCCGCTGAAACGGGGTGGTCTGTGTGCAAACTGATGCGTATACCCACTCAAGACTGTGTTCAGCTCCCATTCTGACACTTCTAGAAGCTTGCGTCACGCATCCTTGTAGTGAAAGAGGGGTTGAATTGCCTCGTGGCATGTCCAGGACAGCTCGCTGCATGATGACGGGGAGCTGCCCACCACCTGAGGTGCATCAATGATGTCTTCTGCACCGACTCGCCCACCGGCATCCAAAGGTTGCGAGTTTGAGTCTTGGGCTGGCAGGTGATTGTAGATGGGGGGAGTGAATGTACAGCGCTTTCTCCACCCTCAATAGCTCGACTGAGGTGCCCTTGAGCAAGGCAATGAACCCCCAACTGCTCCCCGGGCGCCGCAGCATAAATGACTGCCCACTGCTTCGGGTGTGTGTTCACTACTGTGTGTGTATTGGTTAAATGCAGAGAATGAATTCTGAGTATGGGTCACCATACTTGGCTGTATGTCATGTCACTTTCATTGAATAAATAAATAAATACTCCAACTTTAGCTATTTTACTTTATTTAACCCATACAACTTTTGCTGGCATAAATTGCTGTATAAAGAGAAGAAAAAAAAAGAGGAGGTGCAACCATGGACTCAGCCATGTCAATTAGAAAAGGTACAACACTCATACATAAAGAAATCCAACTTTATTGGTTAAACAATTTTCTTCAAGAGTGAGTGTTACACCTTTTCTAGTTGACTTGAATAAAACCTGTTAATTTAGCTGTTAACATTTGTAGGTAACCTGCTTTTTCTTCAGTGTAGATCATCACTTGAAATTGTCAATATGTAAATATTCTCATGGCTCTTTTAAACTGTGCAGAAAACACAACGACAATGTGTGGATTTCTTGTGATTTTTGTCCATCACATGTCTTATTTGCTGCTTTGCCAAATGTGGAATCTAACCAACTGTCTTTCACCAGGGGGTATTTGATGGCTTAACAAAGGCAATACTGCACTCTGAGCTTCCTCACAGTGAGCTGCAGGCCACAAAATCCTGCGAGTGTAGAAGCAAAAAGCAGTGACAGTGATTAATATAGCTACAGCCTTCATTTTCAGAGCTAACACATATATATATTTAAAGACCCCAAAGGAATGGGTTGATAAACATTTTCTTACCTACTGAATGCTGACATGTCTTATTAAACAGAAAGTTTGAATGGGATATATCCCCTTTCACAACAGCTAACACATGTAATGTCACAAGCTGGAATATAATGTCTTAGCTCTCTCTGTTGCAGAAGACTAGCATACAGATGACTTCAAAGCTTATAAACATGGTCCTACGGCTCTAACTATTATAATTTCTTTATATATCAATATAAAGTCATGTTTTATAATTTCCTGTGAGTCTGTGATGTACATAACATATTTACCCACTTGGTGGTGCCTCTGCTCCACTAAGTAGTAATAAGGTTATGTTTGCTGTATAAACCAGTGACTTGAGAAGCCAGGAATGATTAATTGTTTCCAAATAAATGCAAGGCTGTAGGGGACTTCTTGTGGTCCCTAGATGACTTGCAGGCAGCAATATGTTTGTGGGTGGTGTTTGTATGTTTCACACTTTTAAAGGTTATCTACAGTCATTTTAAAGGTTGTTTGCTGTATATACCAGCCGTGAAAGTTCCAATCAGTTCCAATTTGCTGCATTCAATACTTTTTTAAAGCTCACATGCTCTTGACAGAAACTCTGTCTATATGAAGTTAGAAGTTTTATTTCTATGACAGTTCTTCTTGTTGACCATCTCCTTGCATAGCTGTTGGTAGCCATGAATAGAAATGGAATATTGAAAATGAGGTGTCTAAACAGATGACCTTCACAAAATTTCACACTCCCACTGTTCTAACATGACTGGCTGACGTCACATGGCTTCTCATGCATCTCTTGGATTGAATCTTGTGTGGCTTTGCTACTGGAGATTGAGGACTCAGAAAGTCTTAAGTGTGATTTCAGAGGCTGCCTGTGCGTCTAAGCTGCGGACACCTCTGGTAGGTGAGAAATGTCACAGTCAGGTTTCATGAATCGTGCACAAAATATTCAAAAAATATAAGCAAGCTTAAAAAAAACGTAGTTTCAGCTTTGGACAGTATGACCATGAGCTTCACACAGGTCAGGGTTAAAGGGAACATTAGGTTATTGGATTTTTCTTTTTTCTTTTAGTTTTTTTTTGTTTAGTGTTCAGATTTAGAAGGTGGTATAGTATATTCCAGCTTTTAAGATGCAAAATGTACAGATTTTATGTTGATAATCCAAAGTCTATCTTTTACATGTTTGTGCATGGATACCAGGAAGAGACATGATGTTACTATCTGTACATACAGCTTTAAAATGAACAAACTAGGTTTATACATCTTAAAAAAAAAACACCACTTCAAATGAAAGGTAAATGCTTGACATACAGTATCTACTTTTAAACTTTTTGGAATAGTTTGCATGACTTACACATGTTTTTCTTTGCTTTTTCAAACCAAATTATTAGTCAAATTGATTTTATATGCATATAAAACAAAATTAAAATTCACATTTTGTGTTAAAACAGAATAAAAAGTAGATAAAAAAGTGCAATCCCAACATGTTTTTGCCAGAGCATTAGTTGTATTTGACCTGGAATATTCCTACTGCAAACCTTATACAAAGAGCAGAACAGAAAAACATGAGCTTAAGCTGTTTCCCAGGAAGACATTCCAACCGTTTAAAATTAAGCATCATGTTTCATATCTAATTCAGTAAGAGTCACTTTTAGAGCCATTCTCCTCTGGCTTCATGAAATTAAACCTGCTTTTCATTTAGAGTGCTGCACTGAGAATGATGTGATTCATCTTGTCAACCATTTAATGAGCGCATGAGAGCACGAGATGGGTGCATTAGTCAAACCTTCTCCCCTAAACTGCAGCTCCATGGGCAGACGTGCTTTCCAGAGACATACTTAATACTTAATGCAGCAGTGGGAATGAGAACCTGCAAAATCTACAGACAAAAAAAACATAAAAAGTGTGACATGTAAGGTTAGCAAACAGCTGTTGGAGATGGAGTTGCCATCTGTACGGTGTACATTTTAGGACATCCTCAGACCTCAATCATCAAATGAAAAGGCGTCATGCCTCAGACTAAAAGGCTTCAGTCATCGGACAAAACGGCATCGCGCCTCTGACTGAAAAGCTTCAGGTCTCAGGAAAAACGACGTCAGATGTCAGTTCTCATACAATTAACCTTAGGCATCAGATGAAACGGACTCAGGCAAAAAGTCATCAGACGAAACGGACTCAGAAAAAAAGTCATCTGATGAAACGGACTCAGACAAAAAGTCATCAGATGAAACGGACTCAGACAAAAAGTCATCAGATGAAACGGACTCCGGTGGAATTTAGCGTTGCCCCGCCCCATGTGACGTCACACGCACGCCGTTCATAGGAAGTGGTATATCATGGTTGATTGATGGCAAAAGGAGGTAAGCAGCGTGACATTTTATATTTTAACAGTTTTATTCAAATTTTACACTAATTAAGTTATATAGGGAAGAGAACATGCTTTTCGAGAGTCTTGTGTGCACATTTAAAAAGTTAGTTAGCCATATTGCAACTAGCGAGCTTTTATTTTGGCCAAGTAGTAAAGTTACCCTTACGAAAAATAACCATGGTTTTACTATCAAAAAACAAAACAAAACAAAAAACAAATGGTCGATATAGTTAAATCATGGTATCCACAGATTAACCATGGTTTTGCTACTAACCATAGTTTAACCATGGTGTTTGTAGTAAAACTGTGGTTATACAAATGGTACTTTAATCATTACACTAAAAAAAAAAACGTTACTACACTTTTACTATAATAAAACTACAATGCATTATATATAGAAAAACTCATCTCATAAATAATCATAACAATTATACGTATAAAACTTACTTATTTGTGGATGTAACTTTTATGAGTATGATTATGTATAACACGCAATAAACACCATGCTAAATCCACATGATTTATAATGGTTTATAAGTCTTATATCTTGACATTATTTATTTAAAATATATACAGTATCTTACTATCTTATTGATATTACAATAAATGTGGTTAAAATCAAAAGTATTACATATTACACATTCATGTGATCAGATTTTTTAGATGATGGCTGTTTAAGGAAAAATAATATTTTTATTTTCATTATTATTGTTGAAGTTATTTATAGTGGTATTTGCCTGCTTTGAGTAAAGTAACAAAACAACAATGCCAAGATATGAGGCTTGTATTATATCTAAGGGAAATTATCTGTTGTAAGTTAAGTGGATGCATTATATTCATTGCGTATTATAAATCATAATCTTAAATGCTATAACCACAAATAAGTAAATTATACTTACATTATAACACATTAAAACTGTTGTTATGATTACTCATGAGATGATATGACATATTACAAAGTTTTTTTTCTAATACTTTATGCATTCATTATAATGCCATAAGAATACTCTTATAATGAGTTTTAAATACGGGCTTCATAGGAAGTGTTACCGTTAAGTTTAATCTATAATGTACTTCTTCACAGATGTTATACAATATCCTTGTACAAATGAAAAAAAAAAATGTTTACAGCATTAATGCTTTTATCTTGCAGTGAAACGTATCTGAGAAGATGAATAAAATCAAGTGAGCCACAGAGATGGCATCGTCCAAGAGCACAGGCATGTATTTTTCTTTTCTGCATTGGTAAGAACACTATTAACTCAAAGAAAGTATATGTAAACATTTAAACATCATAGACTAATAATGAACAAGAGTGATTAATTAATTAACAAGAGATTAATCCCAAGCCTTTGCTGCAACACATACTTGAGGGCATGTCAAAAGTAGAGTTGTACCTCTTGGCAGTCCACTTTCATACCAATGTCCCCCTATAGCTGCAGGTGTTCCTGATGTTAATTTTCCTTCACGACCTGTGCTTAGTTTTCGGTTTGGCTGTAAATTTAAAATAGTCCAGACGGACGAGTGCATGATCCATCTGAAACATTCCAGTTTGGACTAGTGGAGGTAAAAAGCACCTCTGCTGAAAACATTGCTCAGGTTCCATTTATGAAAATTCAAAGAGGACTAGCCAAACTTAAAGAGACCCATAAGTACTACTGGCAGGTACAAGGTCAGACTGCAGTCACTGGTCTACACTGGTGTGACTTTGTGACTGACACAAAATCAGATTTCATAATACAGATGATCTGGAGAGCTGATGCCTTCATAGCATCAATGAAAGTACTATTATAACGTTTACCTGGATGTGTATCTTTCAGTGGTATGAATGGACAGATTCTGTTCATATTATAGTATGAACCTAAGATTTATTTTTACATTCATAGTAAATATATACTTTATGTAGTTGAGTAGTATGTAGCATATTTTGTAGTAGATCTTTTGTAACATATTAGATACATCACAAATTATAACAATAAATATATATTGTACTTGCTATTAATTAGAAATATGTACATACCGAGGTGAATACTTTGTTTTGTATTAAATCTTTTGTAATGTATATGATATGCATATTCTTTTACTAGTTGTGTATATTTACATTTGATACATTGTATGATATAACAAATAAAAAATTTTCATAAGTTAATATAAAATACTTTTCATTGTCAACTATTTCATTGTGTCTGTCAAATTATTTTCAGGGACATTTTATTTAAACAATTTCATTATACAAAAGATAAAATTTTACATTACAATAATAAAAAAGTAAAAACACATTTAATGATGGTAGGTATTAAAGGTATGCACTGCAACTAACTGAAAAGGTAAAAAAAATATATATATATATAAAAAACTACTATCAAATGTTAACACTGTTACAGTACTATTGTAATAATCACAGTCATTCTTAAAAATCTAATATACTTATATACATTCACTGCTCAAGAAACAATGTTCCCTGATAATAAACCATAAAACAGCAATTATGCCAGATCTGATTAATTCTTCCTGACAAGGTGAGTGGCACAACAGAATCCCAGATGTGTATTTCCTTGACCCTTCTAATCACCCTTTCCACCAGAAGTCTGAGGCGTACAGTGGCCTGTGTTTTTTCACAGTCCTGTTTGCTGAACTGCTTGGCACATTTGAAAGGTGGAATGATCCGTCTAGCACCAACACTGGAGAGCATATCTTCAATAGTGAACCCCTTGTCTGCCATGACCACATCTCCACTGCACCACACAGAGCTACCCCAACCAGACCTTTGAATGTGGTAGTGCACTTATAACTTCAGAGTGGAGTTTCAGTGATGTAGGGCTTTCACAGCAGATTTCTGTACAGTCAAGGATGACATGCAGGTTTGGATTGAACAAACGCTAATTCTCTGGCATGGAGGAGCTTATTTGTTGCCTGGACATCTAAATGGGTACTGGATCCAGGTAATGGTCCTGCTCAGCATGGTCAAGATATGCTTGATTGACTGAAACAAACAAATATATATATATAATTATAAGACAGAACCATTGTTTTTACAAAATCATTTAATTCAACAACTAGTGTTAGACTCATACAGGTATGTTATAATTAGACCAAGATTTAAATCTAATAGCTTGAAAGAATTCGCTTTACCCAGACGTAAAGTGACCATGGTTTTATTATAGTAAAAGTGTAGTAACGTTTTTTTTTTGTGTAATAGTTAAAGTACCATTTGTATAACCACAGATTTACTACAAACACCATGGTTAAACTATGGTTAGCAGCAAAACCATGGTTAATCTGTGGATACCATGATTTAACTATATCGACCATTTGTTTTTTGTTTTGTTTTGTTTTTTGATAGTAAAACCATGGTTATTTTTCGTAAGGGTAATTTTACTAACTTACTTGTCCAAAATAAAAGCTCGCTAGTTGCAATATGGCTAACTAACTTTTTAAAACTGCACACAAGACTCTCGAAAAGCATGTTCTCTTCCCTATATAACTTAATTAGTGTAAAATTTGAATAAAACTGTTAAAATATAAAATATCAGACGCTGCTTACCTCCTTTTGCCATAAATCAACCATGATATACCACTTCCTGTGAACGGCGTGCGTGTGACGTCACATGGGGCGGGGCAACGCTATATTCCACCTGAGTCCGTTTCGTCTGATGACTTTTTGCCTGAGTCCGTTTCATCTGATGACTTTTTTTCTGAGTCCGTTTCGTCTGATGACTTTTTGTCTGAGTCCGTTTCATCTGATGCCTAACGTTAATTGTATAAGAACTGACATCTGACGTCGTTTTTCCTGAGACCTGAAGCTTTTCAGTCAGAGGCGCGATGCCGTTTTGTCCGATGACTGAAGCCTTTTAGTCTGAGGCATGACGCCTTTTCATTTAATGACTGAGGTCTGAGGATGTCCTAAAATGTACACCGTACATCTGTGCTTGAGATGGAGACCGGGGTGTTGAAGTGTCAAAGCCTTTCCCTCACATTTACACCAGAAATGTTAAATCAATATCAGCCACCGTGGATATTGATGCACACCTCTGTGAACTATTTACAGTCTGTGTTCTGTGTTTTAACTCATGAGAAAACAGCATTTACTGCAGATGCCAAAAGCAGTGCTGATGTTGTTATTCTCCTTGACAACCTATGACCAGAAGACTTTGTGCTGTGTTATGGTAAAAGAACTAGGGCCAGAGGACTTTAGGAGATCTGACAAACCAGAGCAAACAGAGCTGGTGAGGGAAAACTCCATCCAGAGAGAGCAGCGGAACTGAGCCGTGACTGAGAAAAGGTTGAAGTGGACCAAGGGGACATTAGTATTCAAATGCTTAAGTCTGCATTCATCTGCTGGACCAAGGATTAGAGCTCTTGCTCATTTGTTCTGTATTATGGGTTATTCAACAGCAGTACTACATTATAATTATATATGTATTATACATATATACAGAGTGTCTTGTGAAAGTATTCATACCCCTTTTTCACATTTTATGTTGTTGCCTTATGTTAAACTGCTTTAAATGACTAATTTTCACATCAGTCTACACTCCATACACAATATTGACAATGCATAAAACAGATTTGTGACAATTTAGCAAATTTATTTAAAAGGAAATACTGTAATAAGTACTTTGCATTTTTTTTTTTTTTTTTGTATGATGTGACAAGTTATGCACATCTGGATTTGGCATATGGCTTTTGGCCATTCTTCTTCTTACCTCTTCCCTTCTTAAGCTCTTTCAGGTTGGATTGGGAGCTGACAGACATTTTCGGTGGACCACTCAAAGGACATTCACAGGGTTGTCCATGAGCCACTCTTGAAGTGTGCTTAGGGTCATCGTCTTGCTGCGCTGTCCAAGGTTCTGAAAGCTCTGGACTGGGCTAGGCTAGCTCTGAACTATGTTTTACTGCATAGAGCTTTCCTTATACTCTGACGAGTTCAGTAGTCCGTGCCACTGAAAAACACCTCCACAGCATGAGGCTGCTACCATCATACTTTATTGTTGGGATGCTACTTTGCAGGTGATGAGCAGCATCTGCTTTCATCCTTACATGACGTTTGAAACTGAGATTCATCTGACCTGAGATTCTTGTTTCTTACAGGTTTATTTTATTTTATTTTCCTAGTCTGTTTTCATGTGTCTTCACTGAGGAGAGGATTGAGTCTGGCCAGATTGGTGTAGTTTTGCAGTGTTTGTCCTTCTTTAAAGGGGTCATGTGATACTTTTTAAAAGATCATAATTTGTTTGTGAAACGGAATATGTTGACATGCTTTAATGTTCAAAAAACACATTATTTTTCAAATACTGTACATTATTGTAGGTCCTCTATGCCCCGCCTCTCTCAAACCTGTAGTTTTCTACAAAGTCCTTCCTTCTGACAAGCGTAGTCTGCTCTGATTGGCCAGGTGACCCAGTGCATTGTGATTGGCCAAACACCGTAAGCACTCGTTGAAAATGTAACGCCCCTTTCCATAATCGCAAGCTACATCTTTCAAAATAAATGTAAAGATAGTTTATAATTTCCTTAGTTTTACCATCAGTTCAAGCCCAAAAGGGGAACAGAGTACCGTGACAGACACAGTGATGAAGCTCGTATGTGTTTGCAGTGCACAAGCCACTGACGGTTAAGACAGCTGACTCCACTGTGTGACCCTGTCACTCTCTCTCTCTCTCTCTCTCTCTCTCTCTCTCACACACACACACACACACACACACACACACATGATGCGCAAAACTCCGCATTTGCACATTCAGTATCAAATACTTAAACTAATAAAAAAAACATACTTACAGTAGCGGATTCAGAAGCGCTAGATTGTTGTAGCAAAGTCAGAATAACCTCCTCTCCTAGGTTCACAAAACGGTCATCCATAAAATGCGTTGCTGTTCTGTTGTGAGTAATCTTAAAGATTTCTAAACGCATCTCCTTTCTGAAGGTCAAATAAAGTGCTTTTGCTTCCTCCTAGAAACACACAGCATCTCCCTGACATGGCTGCTTCAACACTAACAGAGGTTACTGAAACCATGCCTTCTTTCTTTGCGTGAATATTTGGGCAGCATTACACAAATATTTTCACATAGTGTATATAACTCATAGAATTAATTTACCTGTCAGATGAATTTCTTTTACTAGGATTCTGTTTTGTCTGCCATTGATTATTTAATTATTTAACTAAATTGTTACAAAACATAAATCTGGAATGACTTGAAATTACTTTCCATATTTCTATACTCTAAATTGTCAAAACACAAACATAATAGTAGATTTAGTATTTTACATGACATTAGCATTTAATATATATATATATATGTGACTCCCAAAAAACATTTTATGAATAAATGTAATTCATGAAATGTGTGCACAAAGACACCTTTGAAATGTTTTCTCATCTGCTTTTGATTTGAAATGTATATGTGATGTCCATCCGTTATAGCCTACTGTATATTGTAAACATGCATACTGAACATACAGAGGTAGGTGACTCACCCTTCACACTTTTCTTTTTGCCCTGTGAGCTTGAGAACTGTGGCACACAGATATACAGCAGTGTGATTTGTTCCTGCCTCAGAGGTTGCAAAAATCACAGGCCGATGAGTTAAGAACTCATATTTGTCCCACAAATATTGGTTTCTGAAACATACAATATAGTGCACATTGAACACTTTTTCTTTTTTAAAAGATCAACAATAGTCAAACAGGCATTTAATTCTGGAACAAAAATGTTGAAATTTCCAGTGCTTTGCGATTAACCAGACTTATATCATTGTGATTATTCTTTCATTATTTATTCACCCTCATGTCATTCCAAACCAATATGACTTTCTGTCTTCCGTGGGACATACAGACACAAAATTATATTTTGAAAAAATGGTTTATTGTTGCGTTGTTATTGTTGTTTTTTGTCCATTGGATGAAAGTCAAAGTTATCCAATGTTGCTTTTTGGAATCCAATGCAATTGGCACACTTGGGGAACTATTTTAATGATCTAAGTGCATGGTCTAAAGCACACAGCGCAGGTGACCTCAGGGCGTGTCTGAATCCACTTTTGCCAGTTTAACGATGGGAAAACGTTCGGTGCATCCCGAGCATGGTCGGGTTGTCCCTATTCTATTAATGAGTAATGGGTGTTTTTTGGGCGTAATGTGCAATAAACCGATCAGAGTCTCATCTCCCATCCCCTTTAAAAGCCAGTTGCGCTCGTGCAATGGCGGGTTCACTTTCTACATGGCGGAATGTAATTTCTCATTTTTAAAAATGTGTGCTGTTGCGCGTCCCTGTGTGTGTAATAAGAAAAGTGCATGCATGTTGTGCACCCTCATATAGGCGCATATTACTAACGTTCTCTTTAAATAACAAAGAACAATTATTGCACCAGACTTTAGACCAGTTGCTCTATGGCGCAGTCTATTTTCAGTTCCTCAAAATAGCAACAATGTGCCTGAACACACCATTTTTTTAGTCCAGGACGCCCATGGGTAAACAAATTGGCACAAATGGATTTGCAATTTAAACAATGATATGGCCCATTAACTGCCAATCTTGTGGGTCAGCTCAGACTACCACCACCGGTTAGTGATTAGGATGCAGATATTTGGGTGAAATAATGTGTGAAATAGGCACACTCATTTGGTAAACTTGTCCATTTGTTTCTATTTTTTGCAATAAAACTAGTTTATCAGGACCTTCAGTGGTTTGGTAAACTCTCTGCCTATGTCAGCTCTCCCTGGTGTGCATGTGCTTAAGTGTCTGGCCTTGTGCCATTGTTACCAGATGTGACACTATAATGAGAAAATTCTAGAATAGACCGACAGAAGGCTTGACACTCCAGTCTTCCTTTTTCAGCAGTTGCACATATCACAGCACATAATGCTATCCTCAGCATCACCTTTTTAAGATATTATGGTGCCCATTGTGCAAGATCTAAAATTTTCTTTAATTACTTAAGAAATCTAAATTATATTGCAGCTGTCAAGGAATTGTGAATAATTTGTATTGGGGAATTTAGCAGCTACCTAAGAAATGGGCCAAATTTCAATAAAGATTGAGCTAGCTACACTAATAGAAGAATAATTGTGAGCTTTGTGGTATTCAGGAATCATTTTGCACACTCCTTTGTGAGCTTTGAAATACCAGTTGAGGCTTTTGGAAAAATATTTTCCTTGGCTAAACTAATTAAAATATTGTTTGCCTTTGGGAAGTCTCAGTGGGGATTGTAGCAAAATTATTCTTCAAAGAAATAGGCACTCTCTTTCAAATATATACTCGCATCAAACTGTCATTTCCTCAGCAGGTTCTCGTGGTTAATTTATATTTCATGCAATTCAGTCGAATTAATTCACTTTGCATTTGATGATGGATTTTTGTGCTTTACTTATACAGAGCATAATTTACTTATACAAATTATTAAACATTGCATAATTTGGGCATGAAATAATAGCTAAAAAGTATGAGGTCATTATTATTATACTAAATTAGCATACACAAACAAGAAACAACAAACTTGGCCATTAGCAGTTATGTTACTCTAAATTCCTGAGGTGGAATTTGTAATTCGGTATCTGCATGCTCCATCTATCATATTTAAGTCAGACGCCTTTGAGCTGTAACTCATCTAAGCTAAGCTCTAAATTTCTCACACCCTTAAGTGCTTCATATTCCTAGCGAAAGCTCTGCCATCTGCATTTTGATGTCTCAAATTGCTCTCATGTTAAACATATGAGGATCTAATTGTCCTTTTTCAGACCGACCCTGTGTAAAATAGTACAAAGGGAAATCTTAAATTCTTTCTTTAAAGATGATGTGGCATTGTAAAAATGTGAAACTCAGTCAACAGTTTGGAAAGCTTTTTTGTGTTCTCTGAAAACTTTGTAATGCTATTACTGTTTTTTTTTTTCATTTCACAATTTAATTACTGCATGTTTGCCTCTGTAACAGGTGCTTTTAGGTAAAATCATTTTTTTTTAATCTCATTTTGAAAATGTTTAATTAAACATGAGATTTTGAGTAAGATTATTTTTGTCAAACTTTAAACTTAAATTTCCTGCACACCATGCATGCATGTTGATAGGTCTATATATTTTTTTCTTTTTTAATGCAGTCGTTGATTTTTTTACACACCCTCAAGCCATCCATGAGTTTGTTTCTTCATTAGAACAGATTTACAGAAATTTTGCATTACAAAAACTTTATTTTAATTGTGTGAACTATTCCTTTAATTCTATGGAATGTGGGCACCTGTGTATCATGAGTGCATCTAATTATAATCTGAGTGATCTGATCACAAGACATGTTGGACCCTGTTTAACCTGTATTTAGCCCTGTTCATGCCGGAGTCTTCTCCCATATATAATTTCAACTAAAATGTTCATGTCCCTTTATTTATTTATTCTTATTCTTTACATAAACACTGTGTTAGCCTCTCGACATAATTAAAATCCCATGTTTCATTCTTGCCAGCTATTTTTTTTTAAATGAAAACTGAATAATTGTGAAGAAGCATCCCAGTTAGCCTCGTTCATCTTCCTGACACAGGGAAAAGGGGCTTATTGGACGGATGTGTGAATTAAAAATACCACCTAATCATGTGCTGAGCTAATTAAATATGTGTGAAGGGTGAGTTGTGATAGCGCATCACCTGCATTCACTGAGACAGAAGAGAGGTATAAACAACAAAATTCAATCACCAGACAAAATCTTTGCTGAAGAATCTGACAGCGATTGGATGGGATAAAAGGTAAACTATACAGCGTCAGGCAAATAGCCTTGGCCTTACCAAGATCATTAGGGCCCGGGCACTGATAGTGTGAGGATCTTGAGTTGTCGTTAAAAGGTGTGTCCATGGCGCCGTGACGAAGTTCGATGTCTCGCCATGGGAATAAAAGATTGTCCGATCCTCCCCAAACTTCCCATGTGTCATAACAGTCCTGGGCTGAACACATCTGAAGGCCAATATTCCAGCAAAATAAAAATGTGTAAAAAAAGTGTAGCAAAATGGCTCAATAGCGCCACCTATACACTTTCAACGGAGTGCACCTCGAACAGGAAGTCGGTTATTTTGAATTTTCTTTGCCATTTTCAGGGGTTGTACTTGTAACACACTACTCCTAGAGATTTATTCGATCAACACCAAACTTGGTCAGTGTAATCTAAAGGCCTTTGCAAAGTTAAATTGGGAAGATCTTGAGATTTCGTTAAAGGGAGTGTCCATGGCGGCCTGACAAATTTCGATGTTTCGCCATGAAAAAAGAAGTTGCTGTAACTCAGACATACAATGTTCAATCTGCCCCAAACTTCACATGTTAGATAAGACTTCTGCCCTTAACTGATCTACATGCCCATATTCAGTTATAGTCATAGCGCAACCTGCTGGCAACAGGAAGTGACATATGTTACGCTGCGACAAACTTCTCCTAGAAATATTTTGACATTAATGTCTTTTTTGTGGTCAGTCTAATCTAAAGGCCTGTGCAATGCTAAATTGTGGAGATCTTCAGTTTATGTTAAAGGGCGTGTCCATGGCGCCATGACAAAATTTGATGTCTCGCCACAGCAAGAGAAGTTGTTGTAACTCAGGCATAAAATTTTCGATCTTCCCCAAACTTCACATGTTCGATAAGAGTCCTGGCCTGAACATATCTGAAGTCCAATATTCCATTATAATGATAGCACCGCCTGCTGGCAACAGGAAGATTGACACATATATGGAATATACTTTGATATATTTCACTTATATTGATGACTTTAAATGCATATTTCTCACCGTTCACCTTTTTACTAAAGCCACTCGCTGGTGGTGAGCCCGGGTGCAAGGGCCCGTTCATCGCTGCTTGCAGCTTTAATTATATTTAGATTTACCACATAAAATGAATTTTTATTTATTTTTTTATTTCTTTTATCCCTGCAGTCTTTAATGAATGTGTGAAGCAGAGAGCTGAGAAGAAAAGCTGTGGAGCATAATCTTGTGTAAAAGCAGGACAGGGAATTTATTTTGAAGAAAAACAAAACTGTGACCACTGCTTTGATGCCGTACTGTATCTCTGTAGAAAATGTTCTTAAACCATTAAAATAAACTGTATTTCACAACACTACAGTAAAAACCTGTTAATTACTTTGTCATATGGTGAAATTTTTTATTCATTTAAAACAAATAAGAACAATTTTTTATTTAAAAAAATATTAAAAAAACAAAAATAAATGTTAAAAGAAATCAGTTTATGTTTTATTAAAAAAATATATTTTTACCAGTTACTACTACTGTGTACTGTACATAGTATTCAGTGTTGCTTTTATGTACAAGACTGAGCACATGGTTATAAACCTAGATACAAAACTAGAAGGCTGCTCCAAGGCAGCTGTTACAAGAAACAATATTAAAAGAAGTTTTAGGAGGTGCTGATACAAGCAGCTTTGTGGGAAATCCTTCATATGGAGATTTTCAGTTTTTTGTCTTTTACCTTGCTATGTTGCTTTTTGCTCTGACCCCAGATAACAGTTTAATTACTACATTCAGCTTTCTGAGGTGGCATAGAAGTCAAACAAATCCAATCTGTTGACCCAACAGGACCCAGAGCACACACAGACAAACTCCTTTCAACCCAAACAAACAAAGCAAGACTTTTCTTAGCATCATCTACCAAGATGGCATAGTTCATGCACTGTCAAGTTTAAGATTTTCAAGAAATGAAAATGAAAAAAAATACATTAATGGAAGACAAAAAATGTTAAAGTATTGGCCCTGTTACAAACTTTCATGAATTACATCACTTCTTGTGGGTGGAGTCTCATCTCATGCACTAACAGGTTCTTTAAACAGGTAACAGAATACATGCAAAATGTTTAATTTAAATCATTCAAATCATTGTGGTACAAACAATTATGAGTGCTGATTCAAAATAAGCCACATAATTCTTCCCAGCCCTGAATGGATTTGCCCTGGCTCCAAGTATCCAAGTTGTTTATTCAAAATGTACTTCACATCCTGCCCATAATCACAACCGGTTTTGATGTTATGACCTTCACTAACTGTGAGGCACAAGTAGTAGTAATTATGATGCTGCTTATGTCATGATGATTTATGACTTTGACCTTTGACCTTTTGACAGGTTGAACTTCCGGTGACCTTATGATGGATGGGTTGAACTTCCGGAATGAGTTCAGGGGCTAACCTATGACCGTTTCCCACGCATCGATCATGCGGTTTTGACAGAAAGTTTTACCCTATTGACTTAGTTAGTACAAAATTATAGTTTTTGACGGCTAGTTTAAACGGTAAAGGAAACACTCCCCACGCATCGATCAAGTGGTTTTGACAGAAAGTTTTACCCTATTGACTTAGTTAGTACAAAATTATAGTTTTTGACGGCTAGTTTAAACGGTAAAGGAAAAACTCCCCACGCATCGATCAAGTGGTTTTGACAGAAAGTTTTACCCTATTGACCTAGTTAGTACTAAATTATAGTTTTTGACGGCTAGTTTAAACGGTAAAGGAAACACTCCCCACGCATCGATCAAGTGTTTTTGACAGAAAGTTTTACCCTATTGACCTAGTTAGTTCTAAATCATGGTTTTAGGAAACCCTCCCGATGCATCGATCATGTGGTTTTGACAGAAGCTGTTTGAAGTTTGTGTCAGTTAGCTTGTTTGAAGTTTATCCCAGTTATACGGTTATGTGTGTGTGTGTGTGTATGATTATATGGCTTCTCCACCCTCCCATTACATTCCTGAGCAGTGTATAAATGGGATCGGTGTGTTCTACGTTTATATATACGTCCTATAATTTATATAATATTTATATAATTTATATAATATAATTAATTATCATGCTAAAGGTTGAAAAACATTTCAGTTATTTCACATTCATATATAAAAACATTATATCATTTATATAATATAGTAATTATCATGCTAAATTTGAAAACATTTTAGTTATTTCACATTTATATATATATATATATATATATATATATATATATATAAAACATTATATAATTTATATATAAAACATTATAGAATTTACTAAAACAATTAAAGGTTTAAAACACACTTTAGTTATTTCATATATGTGACATTCAGTTATCTCACATTTATATATAAAACATTCTATAATTTATATAATATAATTATCATGCTAAAGTTGAAAACATTTTAGTTATTTCATATATGTGACATTCAGTTATTACACATTTATATATATATATATATATATAACATTATATAATTTGTATGATATAAATAATTATCATGCTAAGGTTGAAAAACATTTCAGTTATTTCACATTTATATATAAAACAGTCTATAATTTATATAATATAATAATCATCATGCTAAAGTTGAAAACATTTTAGTTATTTCACATTTATATATAAAACATTCTATAATTTATATAATATTTATATAATTTATATAATATAATTAATTATCATGCTAAAGTTGAAAAACATGCCGTTCTTTATATTCTATCTTTTATATAATATACATAATCTAAAAGCAATTTAACTAAGGTTGAAAAACTTTGTGTTCTTTTAAAAAGGTTATAAATGAAACGTTTCTAAAAAATATACCGAAACCGACTGTTTCAAATAAAACAAGATCCATTTTTTTAGGGGGCAGAAGAAGCTGTTTTCACATCAGCTTTGATCCTGACCCTCTGTGTCCCACTGTCTACGTCTGCACGCTACAGTGCACACTCGTCCGAATTTACTACAAAATCACAATATCTTCAAAGCCATTGCTAATTAAAACTAACGTATCTCACGCAGGAGTACCGTGTTTTGACAGTTTTCTGACGGTTCACCTATGAATTACGGTTGGTGCGCGGCTAGCATCTCTTGTACCCCTCTCTCTCTCCCTCTCATACATTCATTCGTCTCCAAGTCTTATTTTCTTCTTTTAATGAATATAAACACATTATACATTCGCAAACAATATAAAACAAAACATTTACATTAGTTTTAGTCATCACTAAAAATATACATTTTACCAGGATCGGGGAAAAAATATATAATTGAACACAATGAAGAATATGGTCTATTGAGGAACCCGGATGTGTCGTTGACACAATTCAGTTAAATTCATTTCACATTAATCGTTGCAAAACATTTTCTATATTATATTTAAAACCTTTTATATCCATCTTTATATCATATCTTTTTTCAGTTTAACCGTACACCTACAGTACCACCACACACTAAAATGCTGCATGCACGTACATTTTTTTAATTAAATTTAGTTTTTAAGCGATCTGAATTGTGACTACCCTATACATTTAATCATAAACCACACGTACCGTGTTATATCACTATAATATCCATTCCACTATACAATTTTGTATTCTGATAAACCAAATAAACAAGCGGACATACGCATGAACATATCAAGTTAAAAAGAGACTTATCTCTATTTTAAAAAATATGAAAAAATAAATGAATAAAATTATATATGACAACGTGTTACTAAACCAGAACACACGTTTTAAACAAGTATTCATCATGTTTATAAAACACATCGCAGTAACAGACATGTTACTAAACCAAACCAAATCATTTATCATACATTTTTAATCATGTCTTCAACATATACTTATAACACCAATGTCTGGGGGAGGGCAAAATACCTCCAGTCACCCCAAAACCCACTCAGACTCCAGGGGTTAAAGAATATGGAAATAAATAATTATATAATGACATCATCATCATAAAGCAATTCATTAAACAAAAAAAGTATAACTTAAAAAAAAGATCACTTATTTTAAATGTGATAGCATAGTATATAAAATAAACATTTCTGATGATACATATAAAAAATATCCCTTACATTTTTTTAGACCGGGGAGAGATGTCCAAACATGAATGAAATATCCCAAAATAAAATAATACGACTTAAAAAAATAAAAGTAAAATGTTTAAATCATAAACAGAATCTCACAGGTCCAAGTTGGGGTATTCTCCTGTATGTGAGACCTGAGGGGGGTGCTTCACACACCCCGCGCGTGGCGAGGGTGGAGTTCCAGACCGCATGATCTAAGCCAGAGGGGTACATTATTTCAAAGTTAACATTAATGTAATGTTTGAATAATCAGTACCCTCACTACATCTGATGTAATTCATTACATCTGTTTAAATGTTTCTTAATTCAACAAAATGATGATATATATTACCTAAAATATTTAGATTTTTATATAATATTATATAATAATTATTTATATCATATCATATATATATAATTATATTATATTAGATGCGTTATGCATTAATCACTTTAGATTCTTTAAAGTTCTTATTTTTTGCATGATCTTAAAAGTTTTTAATACCATCTTTCTGTCTCCCTCTCCCTCTCTCACACGGACACACTGACACACACACACACACACACACACACACACAGACAATGAAACATGATGCCAAAGTCTTTCTGTATGTTTTAAAAATAAAGCTAAAAATATTGATTTTGCTTTAAATGTATGCTAAATTTGTTTGTCGCAGCATAGACTGTGAAGTTTAGATGAAGTTGATTGATCTTTTAGAAGAATTCTTTCAGAGAAAGACCCTCGATCATATTCACCCATTAAAGATGGTTCAGGAGAGATGGGTTTCTGGACCCAAGCATCCTAGAGATGTAATTTATGTGCGTTGCTACGGTCGTAAACCTTTCACATATCTACAGTACTTTCAGACACAGAGCAGGAAAGACATTTGCAGGGCCTCTGTTTAACCGTTCCAAAATACCTCCATTTAAAAGCAAAATTAAAATATAAAAATGACCGCCTGTACAGCTGTAGTTCTATTTTATATTAAAAGTATCCTTACTATCCATATTATATTCTTTATTTAAAACGATATATTTAACCGGCAGTATCCCCCCAACGTGTTTTCCATCAGTTATTTGGCCTTCGGGCTTTTTACGTAGTGCTTTTCAGTTACTGTAAGATCGCTTTACACTAGTGTAATGAAAGTTAACTTTTCTTAAAGTTTATAGTTGTATTTTACTGTATCCGCATCCTTCTATCCTGTAGATTGTATGCGTACTGTAAAATAACAAATATACATTTTGCTTAAAGTCAGTAAAATAATTACACCTACAATTTCAAACGTGTTTAAACACATTGTGTCTCACTAAAGCAAGGCACGCCGTCTATCGTCTTATTTTTTTAAATAACCTGATGACCAGCATTGTTTCTTCATATAATTTATGCCCCCGAGTGCTTTTCTCACACGAGTAGAAAACTCTTTCTCTTTGGATGTGTTTGGCAGAAACATAATTTCTACATCAGAAATTTTTTTAAATGTACGACTGAACTTTTCTCATTCGACAGAAATACTATTTTCAAATTATTTACCCGGCCTATGACACTAGGTGTAAATGTTCTTACCTAGAACAGAAAACATACGCTTTGATTATTTTGTAGGCATCGTGTAATGTTAAATGGTTTACTAAAAAAATTAAAGCACCGGCAGCCGTGATTTTCAAAATGAAAGACATGTACGAGCTAAGGATGTGTCAACTATTATCATCATTTCCTTTTGACCCGGATAATACGGTAATTAATTTTCTATGCGAGTGACACAATATACAGTTCTCATACTATTGGTGTAAATAGCCGTGCTAAAACATTTATGACTATTTTTGCAGGCCAGCAGATCATGTCAAGGGTGTTTCACATCTAAGAATCACAATGTTTTGTAAATGACATTTTTCTTACACCTCGAGATTTAACCGTATCAAGATTTTGGGCGACCGTTCGCAATTTCATCATTTCGTCATCGTAATAGGAATAAATGAAAATTAAGAAATTAAGTTACAGTTTTTCTCTTCGAGATATTTCTTTTAGCGCAACTTCGTGTCTGTCCAAAAAGTGTGATCGCATGAAGCATCGACGCAAAAATGAAGTCTAGCTGTTTTACACTTAAAACTATTACAACATCAAACGTTACACTCGTTTAAGTTTCCACACTCTTGTTGAGATACATTTTTTTATCCATAACCTTTCGTGTATTCGAGCGACCAAATCACTAAGAAAGACAGTATAGCAAGAAAACTAACGTTTACAACGCATATAGAATTTAGGTTTTTTTTTTTATTTGTAAATGATATTTTTATTACTCCGTTAGATTTAGTCATCGTGTTCGGATAGCCGATGACACAATTCACATTCTGTTTTAAGACTCCTGTAAGTTCATGCTAACTCTTGCGTGGGAAAGAGAGCGGGGTGAGCGCATTCTATTCATTTAAGAACAATTATTAAACATTTGCCCAAACTTTTTTATTATTTTGACAAAACACAACACGACGACATTAAAGATTGTTATCAGTTCCTACGGCCACCTTCTTTGATTCAAATAAAGCAACATCTCTGGTGTACGTGTGTATGTGCTAAACATCTTTGCTTTTCCACTTCTGACAGATTTGTTAGATGGGCTACCGTTGTAATACAAACACATTTGAGAACTACGATGTTCTCACTTTTGTAACGGTTATAGAAAAATGCCATACACACTTTTGCATTTCATAATTCAGTGATTTTAGCTGTAATGAGCACATGAGACAAAAATTGTCAATGTGTGACTCGTAAACATGAATAATTTTATTTATTTATTTATTTTTACCAGAGATAGTCGACCGATCTGTTGACACGTTGTTTTGCAGTTTTCTGATGAAGAGTTTTCTCTGACCGCGGTCAAACATACACTGCCTGTTCATAGGAATTTTACAGCATAAAAATATCACCCCTACATCTAGAGCTCTTGTTCATATAGCCGATGACGATGTTCACATTTTACTCGTCGTACTCGTTTCAACATTTCCGCTTGACATTAAAGAGTAGACCTATGCGTACGCCCCTTCGGTCGTAAGCATTATCATCTACCGCGTGCTGAGATTTTTCTGCTTTGTCCACTTTTGACGGATTTGCTAGAGGGACTATGTCACCTCGTTGTAACGTGATTACGTTTAAGATCCATAAGATTGCACTACATTCACCTGAAAAGGTTATAGACATACTCTTTTATACAGGAAAACGCGTATCAGAATAACAAATACCTAATAGTGAAATCCAGTATTCTAAACTATTGTGAAAGTTTTAATGCAACTCTGTAAATAGCTTTTTTTTTTTCTACTACTGTATACATTATTGTTTGGTTGTCTTTGTACGGTATTTCAATCAATAAACCACTGTTGATAAGTCGTTCATTTAAGTGAGAGACGGGATGATTTTGACTGTTTCAGTCATTCATCGTGTTTAAGGTCTGATCCGGAAACTGCGCTACGACTGGAACTGCGCTCTGTCACGTCTAAATAACCCGTTGTTCTTTAAGAAAACACGAGGCGAGCATTTTCTGACATCTATTAATTCACTTCATTTTTCACAACCGCAAATGTTTTGTTTAGCATACATATTAGTTTTAGTCAGTTACATAGGCGTCACGCATGAATTTTATAGTTATTTTAAATAATTATGATAGAGTTACAGGTTTAGGTTAGTGTGGCGCCTGTAAGCGGTGAAAACTTCAAGCATCGTCGACGACGGTGTTACTCAAACAGCCCATAGCGTTATCTTTTAACAAACTATTGTATTGCGCGTTACTAAGACAAAATCTGTAACAGCGTTCATTAATATGTTGAAATGAAAATAAACATACAAAACTTTATAATGACCGCGAGTTTAGTATAGCCTAACACCACATAGACAAATGTTTGTTCTAACTCTTTCGCCCTAAAATTGCGAGATTTCTTGACTTTGCCGTGTTTAACGGACTCTAGATCTCATCGCGCCGTAGCGAACTGTAAACCACACACTTTCTCATCGCATTACGCTAAGAAAACAGCACATGGTTAAAGCTATTACACCATAAACTGTCTAAAGTTGTTAATGTACAAGCACAGTAAACTATTTCTACAAAAAATATCATCGCACCACAGTTTTTTTTTTTTTTTTTTGCGTATGATACATCGTTCAACAATACTTTTGCACACTCATTCGACTGTATTTATTACCACCGTTCTCACGTTCCTGCTGTTCATAATGTATATATAATCCTTCATTGCATTCATATTTATATTCTGTATATACTCCGATCGATATTGTACGTATATAGCAACTACACTGTACTTTCTGTATGTCATAGCTTTACTTACTCTGCACTTTTATGAATATAAAACACTATATTCTCGCGCTTCTGGTTAGATGCTAACTGCATTTCATTAGCTCTGGACTTGTACTCTGCATAATGACAATAAAGTCGAATCTAATCTAAACAAGTACAATCGTACGCTTCCAGGACTTTGCTCATTCTTTCTGTTTAAATTTGTTTAAACGGACTTTCAAATTCTTATTTTCACCAACTAAGTGTAATTTCCTAGGCCTCGCGGATTGTTTTTCTAGTTTTGCCGTCAACCCCTTTGTTCATACGCAGCGATATCTCTGTGAATCTGCTTGATTTCATAAAATATTTTATCTCTTACGTTATATCATTATACTATCCTAGTTTATATCAGATACAAGTTTGTTTCTTCATATTTCTCGCGAGTCAAACCGTAACCAAGCCCCCTTCACCCTCCTCCGCTTTTGTGTGCAACACCCCCATTTCAACAATCAACCAAGCAACATTTGATACGTAGAAACAAGACCGCTCATTTTTATTTTTTGTTCGAATGTACAGAAGATCCGCCACTACTTCCTCGTGACTACGGCTAGTCTTTATCCCCTGTGAGCGGCTGGCCTCATAAACTCTGCAGTTATCGCAGGTTTTCTTATGATCCGCGAACATCTTGTCAATCAAACTTCAACATCTTGTCAATCAAAACATTATCTACGTGGACTGACAGAATCGGCTTCAGCAATCAAAACGATCAAAAAATTGCACAAGGCCCGGATCGTCGTGGATTTTAAAAACACTCGGTTTACGTCTTGGAATAAATTCTGAAAAGGATGTCTGCCACTACCAGCGCTGGTGCGGATGAGCGAGTGGAGTGCGGCTGTGCCGAAGGAAAGATGTGTCCTGTAAAAGCCAACATAGACTCTATGTTTAAACAATGTTACAGAGAGCAAATGATCGATCTGATGCGTAAAATCATAGACGATGCGTCTGATCCGAATCATGATTGTACGACGGATTCCAAGCGCGTAACAAATCTCAAGAAAGAAATGGACGTTGTAAGAAGCCTGAAAAATAATCCATGGCCCGATTTGTCGAGCTTGTATACGACCAGCAAGGCGCCGATTTGTGTAACGACCAGAAAGATTCTGTATGTGACGGCCGAATGTAGTGACGAGATGTACATTAACGAGACTCTCTGTCTGTGTACGTGCATAACGGATTTGTGTGTGATGTTAGTCGCTAAACATTATGGGTTCGCGATACATGAAATTATTGAAACCGTCGTAAATTTCATAATAGAACAAAACTTGAGGGCCTGCCGAGATTTTCTTTTCTGGCTAGATAACTTGTGATGTCATCACTATTATTTGTAATAACAATTTGACAGAGGTGGAAAGTAACGAATTACATTTACTCGCGTTACTGTAATTGAGTAGCTTTTTTGTGTACTAATACTTTTTAAAGTAATTTTTTAAATTTGTAATTTTACTTTTACTTAAGTATATTTTGATTGAAGTATTGTACTTCGCTACATTTTAAAACACATTAATTACTGAGTAAAAAAATAAATAAAAATAAAAAAAATAAATCGCCCCCTGGAACGGGGGAGTAAATAATGGGCAGTAAATAATGGGCAGGAGGGCAAACTGGCACTAAAATCGCAAGAAAGATGCAGACGGACAAAACAGGCGTTAGTGGTGCAGACACCGCTGAAAACGAAACCCCGTCATATTTTCTGAAGTTGAACCCGAAGGAAATGAAGTGAACCCATGGCCATATGTATGCTCTATTATGCAGTGTGAGCTGTACTTTCCTAGGAAGACCAAACTAGCAGCTTATAAAATCTCGACAAGACATCAACCCTTCGCAAGAAGAGGTAGGCTAAATAATTGCATCGTTGCATTGGTGGTTAAAATGAAGCTTTGACATTTTAGCAAGAGGTTTTGCACAAATTAGCCAAAAAGACAGTGGTGAGGAGTGTGCTATTTTTGTTTTAATGATGTGCGCGCGCATTTATAGTGCGTTCTTTCACTGTGTGATTCAGTCTCCTAAAATGCATTTAGAATGATCACAAAATTAAAGATATAGGGGCAGAAAATTCCCATATTTATATAATTTCATATATTAAATCAAAATCACACAAAGAATTCTATCTTTTCCTCCAAAAATCATCATGAATATATACATACATATATATAACAGTTCAGTAAACAAGTTAATTACGAGACTTGCGTTTTAGACACCATATTGCCTTTTTTAGCTCTATTTCTACAACAGAAAATAATTCCAAACACCGCCACCAAAGCACAGTTTTGCGTCTCTGAGCAACGTGACAGTGTTTCGTTTCTGAATGAATCAAACGTTTAAATGATTTGGTTCAATCGCAATGACTCACTTATTAACAGTGACTTGCTGACACATACTGGCCATTTTAATTTCACATTTAAAGTAGGCTATCTTTTGATTTTTTTAAATAATTAATTTCTTATCATTTCAAATGAGTATTCAACATTTTATGTCTTGTATATCAAAACATTATTCATGCATTTGTAACTGCAGGTTAAATGCATTCTTGTCCAGCACTACACAGTGTGAAACATCTAAATGCCACTTCCAATGAATCTTCTGCATTTCCTCTGCATTAAAAGATGAGTTTGTTGATATTGATTTCCCTGGCAACAGCCCAAATGTATTATTATTCTAAATAACTGATTCCTTTAATTAAAAACAACTACAACCCAAATTGTTGTAGAAAAGTTGGGACGTTTTTTAAATTTTAATAAAATGAAAATTAAAAGACTTTCAAATCACATGAGCCAATATTTTATTCACAGTACAACATAGATAACATAGCAAATGTTTAAACTGAGAAAGTTTACAATTTTATGCACAAAATGAGCTCATTTCAATTTTGATTTCTGCTACAGGTCTCAAAATAGTTGGGACGGGGCATGTTTACCATGGTGTAGCATCTCCTTTTCTTTTCAAAACAGTTTGAAGACGTCTGGACATTGAGGCTATGAGTTGCTGGAGTTTTGCTGTTGGAATTTGGTCCCATTCTTGCCTTATATAGATTTCCAGCTGCTGAAGAGTTCGTGGTCGTCTTTGACGTATTTTTCGTTTAATGATGCGCCAAATGTTCTCTATAGGTGAAAGATCTGGACTGCAGGCAGGCCAGGTTAGCACCCGGACTCTTCTACGACGAAGCCATGCTTTTGTTATAGCTGCAGTATGTGGTTTTGCATTGTCCTGCTGAAATAAACAAGGCCTTCCCTGAAATAGACGTTGTTTGGAGGGAAGCATATGTTGCTCTAAAACCTTTATATACCTTTCAGCATTCACAGAGCCTTCCAAAACATGCAAGCTGCCCATACCGTATGCACTTATGCACCCCCATACCATCAGAGATGCTGGCTTTTGAACTGAACGCTGATAACATGCTGATAACCTCCTCTTTAGCCTGGAGGACACGGCGTCCGTGATTTCCAACAAGAATGTCAAATTTGGACTCGTCTGACCATAAAACACTATTCCAATTTGAAATAGTCCATTTTAAATGAGCCTTGGCCCACAGGACACGACGGCGCTTCTGGACCATGTTCACATATGGCTTCCTTTTTGCATGATAGAGCTTTAGTTGGCATCTGCTGATGGCACGGCGGATTGTGTTTACCGACAGTGGTTTCTGAAAGTATTCCTGGGCCCATTTAGTAATGTCATTGACACAATCATGCAGATGAGTGATGCAGTGTCGTCTGAGAGCCCGAAGACCACGGGCATCCAATAAAGGTCTCCGGCCTTGTCCCTTACGCACAGAGATTTCTCCAGTTTCTCTGAATCTTTTGATGATGTTATGCACTGTAGATGATGAGATTTGCAAAGCCTTTGCAATTTGACGTTGAGGAACATTGTTTTTAAAGTTTTCCACAATTTTTTTACGCAGTCTTTCACAGATTGGAGAGCCTCTGCCCATCTTTACTTCTGAGAGACTCTGCTTCTCTAAGACAAAGCTTTTATAGCTAATCATGTTACAGACCTGATATCAATTAACTTAATTAATCACTAGATGTTCTCCCAGCTGAATCTTTTCAAAACTGCTTGCTTTTTTAGCCATTTGTTGCCCCCGTGCCAACTTTTTTGAGACCTGTAGCAGGCATTAAATTTTAAATGAGCTAATTAAGTGGATAAAAGTGTAAAATTTCTCAGTTTAAACATTTGCTACGTTATCTATGTTCTATTGTGAATAAAATATTGGCTCATGTGATTTTAAATTCCTTTAGTTTTCATTTTATTAAAATTTAAAAAACGTTCCAACTTTTTTCCAGAATTCGGGTTGTAGTTTGAGATTAATAGACCTATCCCAGGGGTGTCAAACTCAGTTCCTGGAGGGCCGTAGCCCTGCAGAGTTTAGTTCTAACCCTGCTCCAGCACACATATCATGTAGTTTTCAAATAAAACCTAAATGATTAGATTAGCTGGATCAGGTGTGTTTAATTAGGGTTATATCTAAACTGTGCAGGACTGTGACCCTCCAGGAACTGAGTTTGACACCCTTGGCCTGTCCCATTTTTGACTCCCTCCCACTGTTAAAATGTAACTAAGTAATTTTTACTCTGAGTAAATTTTAAATGAGCTACTTTTTACTTGAGTAGATTTTTAGACTGGTACTTTTACTTGTACTTAAGTAAAATTTCATTAATGTAATGGTACTTTTACTTGAGTAGAATATTTTTGTACTCTTTCCACCTCTGCAATTTGATCACTTTCTTCATTACTTCATTGTATGCATGTAAATTCAACACTGTATTGTTGAAATAAAAGTTTGAATCCCTTCACTGTATATTCTTTCACCGAGTTCATTTTTTGGATTTTAATGATTTAGCATACGTTCGAAGAGACTTAAAAATGAGTATACAGTCGTGGATACTCTAACGGAGTAGAATGGACGGGAGTAGATGTAAGAGAAATATGAAGAAACAAACTTGTATCTGATATAAACTAGGATAGTATAATGATAAAACGTAAGAGATAAAATATTTTATGAAATCAAGCAGATTCACAGAGATATCGCTGCGTATGAACAAAGGGGTTGATGGCAAAACTAGAAAAACAATCCGCGAGGCCTAGGAAATTACACTTAGTTGGTGAAAATAAGAATGTGAAAGTCCGTTTAAACAAATTTAAACAGAAAGAATGAGCAAAGTCCTGGAAGCGTACGATTGTACTTGTTTAGATTAGATTCGACTATATTGTCATTATGCAGAGTACAAGTCCAGAGCTAATGAAATGCAGTTAGCATCTAACCAGAAGCGCGAGAATATAGTGTTTTATATTCATAAAAGTGCAGAGTAAGTAAAGCTATGACATACAGAAAGTACAGTGTAGTTGCTATATACGTACAATATCGATCGGAGTATATACAGAATATAAATATGAATACAATGAAGGATTATATATACATTATGAACAGCAGGAACGTGAGAACGGTGGTAATAAATACAGTCGAATGAGTGTGCAAAAGTATTGTTGAACGATGTATCATACGCAAAAAAAAAAAACAAAACTGTGGTGCGATGATATTTTTTGTAGAAATAGTTTACTGTGCTTGTACATTAACAACTTTAGACAGTTTATGGTGTAATAGCTTTAACCATGTGCTGTTTTCTTAGCGTAATGCAATGAGAAAGTGTGTGGTTTACAGTTCGCTACGGGAAGAGATCTAGAGTCCGTTAAACACGGCAAAGTCAAGAAATCTCGCAATTTTAGGGCGAAAGAGTTAGAACAAACATTTGTCTATGCGGTGTTAGGCTATACTAAACTCGCGGTCATTATAAAGTTTTGTATGTTTATTTTCATTTCAACATATTAATGAACGCTGTTACAGATTTTGTCTTAGTAACGCGCAATACAATAGTTTGTTAAAAGATAACGCTATGGGCTGTTTGAGTAACAAGTAAGTTTTCACCGCTTACAGGCGCCACACTAACCTAAACCTGTAACTCTATCATAATTATTTAAAATAACTATAAAATTCATGCGTGACGCCTATGTAACTGACTAAAACTAATATGTATGCTAAACAAAACATTTGCGGTTGTGAAAAAATGAAGTGAATTAATAGATGTCAGAAACTGCTCGCCTCGTGTTTTCTTAAAGAACAACGGGTTATTTAGACGTGACAGAGCGCAGTTCCAGTCGTAGCGCAGTTTCCGGATCAGACCTTAAACACGATGAATGACTGAAACAGTCAAAATCATCCCGTCTCTCACTTAAATGAACGACTTATCAACAGTGGTTTATTGATTGAAATACCGTACAAAGACAACCAAACAATAATGTATACAGTAGTAGAAAAAAAAAAGCTATTTACAGAGTTGCATTAAAACTTTCACAATAGTTTAGAATACTGGATTTCACTATTAGGTATTTGTTATTCTGATACGCGTTTTCCTGTATAAAAGAGTATGTCTATAACCTTTTCAGGTGAATGTAGTGCAATCTTATGGATCTTAAACGTAATCACGTTACAACGAGGTGACATAGTCCCTCTAGCAAATCCGTCAAAAGTGGACAAAGCAGAAAAATCTCAGCACGCGGTAGATGATAATGCTTACGACCGAAGGGGCGTACGCATAGGTCTACTCTTTAATGTCAAGCGGAAATGTTGAAACGAGTACGACGAGTAAAATGTGAACGTCGTCATCGGCTATATGAACAAGAGCTCTAGATGTAGGGGTGATATTTTTATGCTGTAAAATTCCTATGAACAGGCAGTGTATGTTTGACCGCGGTCAGAGAAAACTCTTCATCAGAAAACTGCAAAACAACGTGTCAACAGATCGGTCGACTATCTCTGGTAAAAATAAATAAATAAATAAAATTATTCATGTTTACGAGTCACACATTGACAATTTTTGTCTCATGTGCTCATTACAGCTAAAATCACTGAATTATGAAATGCAAAAGTGTGTATGGCATTTTTCTATAACCGTTACAAAAGTGAGAACATCGTAGTTCTCAAATGTGTTTGTATTACAACGGTAGCCCATCTAACAAATCTGTCAGAAGTGGAAAAGCAAAGATGTTTAGCACATACACACGTACACCAGAGATGTTGCTTTATTTGAATCAAAGAAGGTGGCCGTAGGAACTGATAACAATCTTTAATGTCGTCGTGTTTTGTCAAAATAATAAAAAAGTTTGGGCAAATGTTTAATAATTGTTCTTAAATGAATAGAATGCGCTCACCCCGCTCTCTTTCCCACGCGAGAGTTAGCATGAACTTACAGGAGTCTTAAACAGAATGTGAATTGTGTCATCAGCTATCCGAACACGATGACTAAATCTAACGGAGTAATAAAAATATCATTTACAAATAAAAAAAAAAAACCTAAATTCTATATGCGTTGTAAACGTTAGTTTTCTTGCTATACTGTCTTTCTTAGTGATTTGGTCGCTCGAATACACGAAAGGCTATGGATAAAAAAATGTATCTCAACAAGAGTGTGGAAACTTAAACGAGTGTAACGTTTGATGTTGTAATAGTTTTAAGTGTAAAACAGCTAGACTTCATTTTTGCGTCGATGCTTCATGCGATCACACTTTTTGGACAGACACGAAGTTGCGCTAAAAGAAATATCTCGAAGAGAAAAACTGTAACTTAATTTCTTAATTTTCATTTATTCCTATTACGATGACGAAATGATGAAATTGCGAACGGTCGCCCAAAATCTTGATACGGTTAAATCTCGAGGTGTAAGAAAAATGTCATTTACAAAACATTGTGATTCTTAGATGTGAAACACCCTTGACATGATCTGCTGGCCTGCAAAAATAGTCATAAATGTTTTAGCACGGCTATTTACACCAATAGTATGAGAACTGTATATTGTGTCACTCGCATAGAAAATTAATTACCGTATTATCCGGGTCAAAAGGAAATGATGATAATAGTTGACACATCCTTAGCTCGTACATGTCTTTCATTTTGAAAATCACAGCTGCCGGTGCTTTAATTTTTTTAGTAAACCATTTAACATTACACGATGCCTACAAAATAATCAAAGCGTATGTTTTCTGTTCTAGGTAAGAACATTTACACCTAGTGTCATAGGCCGGGTAAATAATTTGAAAATAGTATTTCTGTCGAATGAGAAAAGTTCAGTCGTACATTTAAAAAAATTTCTGATGTAGAAATTATGTTTCTGCCAAACACATCCAAAGAGAAAGAGTTTTCTACTCGTGTGAGAAAAGCACTCGGGGGCATAAATTATATGAAGAAACAATGCTGGTCATCAGGTTATTTAAAAAAATAAGACGATAGACGCCGTGCCTTGCTTTAGTGACACACAATGTGTTTAAACACGTTTCAAATTGTAGGTGTAATTATTTTACTGACTTTAAGCAAAATGTATATTTGTTATTTTACAGTATGCATACAATCTACAGGATAGAAGGATGCGGATACAGTAAAATACAACTATAAACTTTAAGAAAAGTTAACTTTCATTACACTAGTGTAAAGCGATCTTACAGTAACAGAAAAGCACTACGTAAAAAGCCCGAAGGCCAAACAACTGATGGAAAACACGTTGGGGGGATACTGCCGGTTAAATATATCGTTTTAAATAAAGAATATAATATGGATAGTAAGGATACTTTTAATATAAAATAGAACTACAGCTGTACAGGCGGTCATTTTTATATTTTAATTTTGCTTTTAAATGGAGGTATTTTGGAACGGTTAAACAGAGGCCCTGCAAATGTCTTTCCTGCTCTGTGTCTGGAAGTACCGTAGATATGTGAAAGGTTTACGACCGTAGCAACGCACATAAATTACATCTCTAGGATGCGTGGGTCCAGAAACCCATCTCTCCTGAACCATCTTTAATGGGTGAATATGATCGAGGGTCTTTCTCTGAAAGAATTCTTCTAAAAGATCAATCAACTTCATCTAAACTTCACAGTCTATGCTGCGACAAACAAATTTAGCATACATTTAAAGCAAAATCAATATTTTTAGCTTTATTTTTAAAACATACAGAAAGACTTTGGCATCATGTTTCATTGTCTGTGTGTGTGTGTGTGTGTGTGTGTGTGTGTGTGTGTGTGTGTGTGTGTGTGTGTGTGTGTGTGTGTGTCAGTGTGTCCGTGTGAGAGAGGGAGAGGGAGACAGAAAGATGGTATTAAAAACTTTGAAGATCATGCAAAAAATAAGAACTTTAAAGAATCTAAAGTGATTAATGCATAACGCATCTAATATAATATAATTATATATATATGATATGACATAAATAATTATTATATAATATTATATAAAAATCTAAATATTTTAGGAAATATATATCATCATTTTGTTGAATTAAGAAACATTTAAACAGATGTAATGAATTACATCAGATGTAGTGAGGGTACTGATTATTCAAACATTACATTAATGTTAACTTTGAAATAATGTACCCCTCTGGCTTAGATCATGCGGACTAGAACTCCACCCTCGCCACGCGCGGGGTGTGTGAAGCACCCCCCTCAGGTCTCACATACAGGAGAATACCCCAACTTGGACCTGTGAGATTCTGTTTATGATTTAAACATTTTACTTTTATTTTTTTAAGTCGTATTATTTTATTTTGGGATATTTCATTCATGTTTGGACATCTCTCCCCGGTCTAAAAAAATGTAAGGGATATTTTTTATATGTATCATCAGAAATGTTTATTTTATATACTATGCTATCACATTTAAAATAAGTGATCTTTTTTTTAAGTTATACTTTTTTTGTTTAATGAATTGCTTTATGATGATGATGTCATTATATAATTATTTATTTCCATATTCTTTAACCCCTGGAGTCTGAGTGGGTTTTGGGGTGACTGGAGGTATTTTGCCCTCCCCCAGACATTGGTGTTATAAGTATATGTTGAAGACATGATTAAAAATGTATGATAAATGATTTGGTTTGGTTTAGTAACATGTCTGTTACTGCGATGTGTTTTATAAACATGATGAATACTTGTTTAAAACGTGTGTTCTGGTTTAGTAACACGTTGTCATATATAATTTTATTTATTTATTTTTTCATATTTTTTAAAATAGAGATAAGTCTCTTTTTAACTTGATATGTTCATGCGTATGTCCGCTTGTTTATTTGGTTTATCAGAATACAAAATTGTATAGTGGAATGGATATTATAGTGATATAACACGGTACGTGTGGTTTATGATTAAATGTATAGGGTAGTCACAATTCAGATCGCTTAAAAACTAAATTTAATTAAAAAAATGTACGTGCATGCAGCATTTTAGTGTGTGGTGGTACTGTAGGTGTACGGTTAAACTGAAAAAAGATATGATATAAAGATGGATATAAAAGGTTTTAAATATAATATAGAAAATGTTTTGCAACGATTAATGTGAAATGAATTTAACTGAATTGTGTCAACGACACATCCGGGTTCCTCAATAGACCATATTCTTCATTGTGTTCAATTATATATTTTTTCCCCGATCCTGGTAAAATGTATATTTTTAGTGATGACTAAAACTAATGTAAATGTTTTGTTTTATATTGTTTGCGAATGTATAATGTGTTTATATTCATTAAAAGAAGAAAATAAGACTTGGAGACGAATGAATGTATGAGAGGGAGAGAGAGAGGGGTACAAGAGATGCTAGCCGCGCACCAACCGTAATTCATAGGTGAACCGTCAGAAAACTGTCAAAACACGGTACTCCTGCGTGAGATACGTTAGTTTTAATTAGCAATGGCTTTGAAGATATTGTGATTTTGTAGTAAATTCGGACGAGTGTGCACTGTAGCGTGCAGACGTAGACAGTGGGACACAGAGGGTCAGGATCAAAGCTGATGTGAAAACAGCTTCTTCTGCCCCCTAAAAAAATGGATCTTGTTTTATTTAAAACAGTCGGTTTCGGTATATTTTTTAGAAACGTTTCATTTATAACCTTTTTAAAAGAACACAAAGTTTTTCAACCTTAGTTAAATTGCTTTTAGATTATGTATATTATATAAAAGATAGAATATAAAGAACGGCATGTTTTTCAACTTTAGCATGATAATTAATTATATTATATAAATTATATAAATATTATATAAATTATAGAATGTTTTATATATAAATGTGAAATAACTAAAATGTTTTCAACTTTAGCATGATGATTATTATATTATATAAATTATAGACTGTTTTATATATAAATGTGAAATAACTGAAATGTTTTTCAACCTTAGCATGATAATTAATTATATCATACAAATTATATATATATATATATATATATATATATATATATATATATATATATATATATATATATATATATATATATATATATATATATATATATATATATATATAAATGTGTAATAACTGAATGTCACGTATATGAAATAACTAAAATGTTTTCAACTTTAGCATGATAATTATTATATTATATAAATTATATTATATAAATTATAGAATGTTTTATATATAAATGTGAGATAACTGAATGTCACATATATGAAATAACTAAAGTGTGTTTTAAACCTTTAATTGTTTTAGTAAATTCTATAATGTTTTATATATAAATTCTATAATGTTATATATATATATATATATATATATATATATATATATATATATATATATATATGTATATATATATATATATATATATATATATATAAATATATATATATATATATATATATATATATAAATGTGAAATAACTAAAATGTTTTCAAATTTAGCATGATAATTACTATATTATATAAATGATATAATGTTTTTATATATGAATGTGAAATAACTGAAATGTTTTTCAACCTTAGCATGATAATTAATTATATTATATAAATTATATAAATATTATATAAATTATAGGAGGTTTTATATATAAACGTAGAACACACCGATCCCATTTATACACTGCTCAGGAATGTAATGGGAGGGTGGAGAAGCCATATAATCACACACACACACACACACACACACACACACACACACACACACACACACACACACACACACACACACACACATAACCGTATAACTGGGATAAACTTCAAACAAGCTAACTGACACAAACTTCAAACAGCTTCTGTCAAAACCACATGATCGATGCATCGGGAGGGTTTCCTAAAACTATAATTTAGTACTAACTAGGTCAATAGGGTAAAACTTTCTGTCAAAAACACTTGATCGATGCGTGGGGAGTGTTTCCTTTACCGTTTAAACTAGCCGTCAAAAACTATAATTTTGTACTAACTAAGTCAATAGGGTAAAACTTTCTGTCAAAACCACTTGATCGATGCGTGGGGAGTGTTTCCTTTACCGTTTAAACTAGCCGTCAAAAACTTTAATTTAGTACTAACTAGGTCAATAGGGTAAAACTTTCTGTCAAAACCACTTGATCGATGCGTGGGGAGTGTTTCCTTTACCGTTTAAACTAGCCGTCAAAAACTATAATTTAGTACTAACTAAGTCAATAGGGTAAAACTTTCTGTCAAAACCGCATGATCGATGCGTGGGAAACGGTCATAGGTTAGCCCCTGAACTCATTCCGGAAGTTCAACCCATCCATCATAAGGTCACCGGAAGTTCAACCTGTCAAAAGGTCAAAGGTCAAAGTCATAAATCATCATGACATAAGCAGCATCATAATTACTACTGGCACAGTATAGATTTAGCTGTTGTGCAGTATTTAATGACTCATTTGTTTTGCCAACATGTTTACCTCGGTGACACCCTTTAATGCCATGTGTTAAGAGATAAATGAATATGAATATTTCCTCTAGTATGCTTCTCCTATTCATCTTTAAATGTTTCAGCCACTGCACTATAAACAGTTTTAATGGAGAACACTGTACTGACAAATGAGAGCTGTAAATTAAGTCAATTGCCCTTTGCCTGAGACAGAAAGGAGAGTGTGAAACAGAGAAGGAATGTATGGCCTAATTTAATAGCACTAAACACGTTAAACCAAAGGTCAGATATTTCATATTTCATTTTTATAGAGCAGCAGAAGTCTGACTCTGTCACTGATGTTTTGTCCTAAATGGCCCTAAATTAGTGTAATTCAAACCCCTTATTTGTTTCATGTGTAATAAACATAATAAATGTAATAGACTCCTGTTTCTCCTCCTACTAACTCTGTCACTGGTCAAAATCATAAGCCGTTTAATAAGCTATCTTTTTTATACCCTACAATTATCTCAGTTTCGGCACAATTGTCTGATCTGCCTCAGCATCATTGTTTCTATAAGAAGATTTAAAATAATTTAGTCCAAATCTCCACTGTCAGTGGCAATGAGAAGAAAAAGTATTCAGTTTGTCGCATTAATAGGGCAATGTAGCAGGTATAATTGTAGATCACAGAACATAGATCACAGAATGCAGCCTTTCTGCATCTTAAGGTAAAAATAAATGAAACATCTAGACATGCGAACAGCTGTTAACTGTTATAAATAAACAGCATGGAACTGGATTTGTGTGTCTTTGCCATATTGAAGGCAGACTTCTTTCTTTCTCGAGTTCATCTCTGGTTGTCATGGCTGATAAAAAGGTGTTAATTCTGACAGTCACACCAATCTCTGTTATGAAATCTGTTGAACTCAATCCAGCCAGACCCATCAAAAGCCGAAGTCTAAATGCCACAGAGGAGGAATGTTAATTGAAGACTGAATAACAGTAGAATTCTATCCATTATGGAGTTTTATTACTTGACTAAATTAGATTAGGATTAGCAATTACATTTATCAGGCTATGGGAAGGCATGCCAACACTTATAAAAGATTTATAGCTTTTATTTACATACAAACCCTGATTTTTAAGTAGCTAAGCATAATTTTTCGGTTACAGGTATATTTCCTGCAATGTTCAAAGTTAGGGTTAGCTTTGGTTGAAAATAATGTTACTTATCAGAGTCTTACAGTATATCACGCAGGCAGTGTTGATTAAAGTCATTAGTGTCTTGGAAGGGGCTGGTCAAACCAGGTCAGGAGTCGGACTGGTTTAATGAGTCTGGATGAACAGTGAGAAGAGTAAGAGAGCGGCTGAAACTAAAGTGATTCTTTCACTGCCCACCATCACTAATTTTAATGGGGAATTAAATTAGACTGAGAGACAAAAGGCATCACAAGAGGATGAGAATTATGTATGCCCATCTTGTTTCTCTCACAGAAACCAAATGACAAATAAATAACGGATTCTGGGGAAACCTAATACATTTTCTCTAAATGAAGACGATGTTTATGAAAAAAATAAAAAAAGGTAGTAATGAGACCGACATAGATCGATTATTGACTTTAATTATTAACTTTTGTTGAATCAACCCTGAGGAAAGAAAAATCAAAAGTGAGATCTCTACAACATCTCAGACATTTCTCCTAGACAGATATTAGGTTACTTTAAGATCAAATGGAGACTTCTGCTTGAGTCTTCTGCTTCTCACAATGGTCTCCTTTAAGATAGAAAGATGAAAAGAGGTCATCATCATTATCAGACACTGTGCTCAGATTTTTCCCTTATAGAAAGAAACACTGGATCTCTCACATTTGTCTCCTTTAAATTTCAGAAATGATCTCAACAGTTTTTACAAAGGGTGCCCCAAGTCAAATGTCTCAATATGAGCTCAAACATTTGTACCCAGTGCTTAATTTGTAAATTGCGAGGTCCCTGAATAAAGCGGTGTTACGGATCCGGCATGTGATTACAGGAGGGAGAGGTAATGGAACATATGCGCAATCACATTGGTGGATCAGTTTAAGTGATGTTAAGAGCATGCACCAGTTGCATTTAGTCTGTAAGGACATGAATAACATGGAAATGCCATGCGATTTGAAAACAACAATTTCCAGGACTAAAAACGTTTTGAAAAAGTTGTTGAATTTAGTTATAGCTATTTAATCAGGTCCTAAATTTCTGTGGGTGTATAGCTATATCGCATGGTTTTAATAATTCTTGCAGCTTTCAAGTTTATAATGAGGGAAATTCCTGCATTTATTCAACATAGGTTTGATTAATAAAATAAATCAACACAAACTATTAGATGAAATCAGTCATTCGAAAACAGCCTTCGAATATCATAAACTAAACAGGTAATTGTTGTATTGTCACAAAAATGTATAATTTGAACACCTTTTAAGTATTTTAAGCCATTTTGTACTCGCGTGCTCCACAGGCTGTACAGTAGGCTATGTGCCCTGGGTCACATCCAAAGCTCGCGCGTATAAAGCTGCCTTGCGAGTATAATATACAAGTTATTTTTCATAGTTTTTTTTTTAAGCATACAAATACAAACAATATAATGTCTGATGGCGTTTGACAAATAAAACCTTTTCATTGCACACTAATAAAACACAGGAGGGAAAAGAAAGAAAAGGCGGAAAATCAATAATTAAACAACACTGCGTCGTCAGTGTTGGTGTTGTATCAGACACGTGCAATTAACATCAGGTTATATGAAAAACAAGCTCAAATGGAGTTAAGAAGGTTTTTGGCCGGTGAATGAGGAGATCTGAGTTTTGTCCGCATCTGAGGAAAGTGCAGTGCATTATATGCTATCATCACCTTTTACAGGTTAGGATATAACGTTTATTGTTGCTATATGGGCGCTTAGTTTTTTCTTGTTGTTTAATACACTTAGCCAAAATCTCATGATATAAACGATTAAGCACTTATGCACAGCAGGATATTTAAAATGTACACAAGTATCTTCGAGTACAAGTATGTACACGAGGTTTCGCGAGAGCTTGAGGATCCAATGGCATTACGACGTTTTACAAGCTCCTTTAAAATAAAAAAATTTCATCAAATATCATTGATGAAATATTTCTAAAACCCAGTGATTTAAAATAATAATAACGAATTATAATAGAGATATTAATTTTTCACGGCTATTCTCTGTCTGCCATACGGAAATGCCGCCCCTGGAGGAGGGGGATCCGCCAAAATGAGGTGCCGGATCGGATTTCGGAGATGCCGGATCCGGATCCGGCTTGTTCCGGCACAAATTAAGCCCTGTTTGTACCATATAATATGTAGCTATTAATAATCAAATTAGTTAAAGATTGAGTCATAGGCCATTTAATATAAGTAACTCAGTTTTCATAAAGCATCGGGTACATTAGTATTTGCAGCAACAAATGATGTGTCCTATGCACATAAACTCTGCAGCTCTATTCTATTCTATTCTATTCTATTCTATTCTATTCTATTCTATTCTATTCTTATGTGTTAACAATTAAAAGTAATGTTATCCTTATTTCGGCATAATTTCCCTCTTAATATAGGAATTTATGGATTTTTTACTTGAGTTGACTTGACTTGCTGCACACTATGTAAAGTGGTTGAGATCTAAAACTTAAGGAGACAAATATGAGACCCTCAGTGTCTCTAGCTAAGACATTTCTGAGCACAGTGTGAGATCTTGTTTGAAACATGGGAGGAGACAAACATACAGTATGACCACCAGAGTTTTAAGTTTAGGAGAAAAATCTGAATACAGTGTGTGATGATAATGAGATCTCTTCCAAAACTTTAGAAGAGACCATTGTGAGACAATTTTTTGTCTCAGGAGACAAGTGAGAGGAGCAGGAGACTCGAACATAAGTCTCCATTTGATGTTAAAGTAACCTCATTTCTGTCTAGGAGAAATACTTGAGATGTTGAAGAGATATCTTTTACTATCTTATTTTGTCTTCCCTATTGTTAGCTTCAATGTCATGTATCCACATAATTTCAAACAAACACAATACATGCATTGTCATATTTGAAGTTGTTTCATGTATAAAGTGTATAATTGCACAATTATTTAACAGAGGAAGCCTATATTTACCAATATTTACATGCATGCAAAATGGTTTGTACAAGACAAACTTTTCAAAGCTAGACAAAGGAAAAAAGGTTATTCAACAACTATTTAGCAGTAGCATTACGTTTGTTCAAAAGAAAGCATTGATCTTATACTTAACATCTTGCACTTATATAGTCCTTTCTGTTGTGTTTAGAAAATGTGCTGCAAATACAATGATGGTCATTGACATTTAAAGTAGTAACCCTTGATATTCTGACATGTATAATGCTATTTAACCCTCTGGGGTCTGAGGGGGTTTTGGAGCCCTGGAGAAGTTTTAATATGCCCTGAAATTTGTACAGTACATGTACACTACACACTGTATTTAGCACAAACTGCAACGGTAATATGTAAGCAACATGAATACACATGTTAGTGTTTTTGAGAAAACCATGTTTATGCGGGGTTAGTGAAAAACTCTAAATGTTTTTAAGTCACTGAAATAAGGCCATGAAACATATAGAGAATATTTGTCCACATGACTTTTGAGAATTGGATGTGGTAGACTAGAGTTTTTGCTCTTTGTGTGACACTGCTCATTCACAAAAAAATAAAAATAAAATAAAAATAAAAAACCAGCAATATATTGATTTAAATTTTGTAAGACATGTTTTGTGTCAGAAAGGCTGTATGTGAGTGCGAGACAATGGCCATGAATATTTAGTGATTCACACCGGAGAGACAAAGGGCCTTCCCCTAAAGGCCTACCAGTGTGTATAATCAAAATATACACAGTGATGGTCAACAACATTATATATATATATATTTTGTAATCATAGAAATGCTGCAACCTTCAAAAGTCTGAAGATAAAAAAAAAATCTGTATTTACTTGTAGTTCATTCATCACACTTAACAGAAAGTCAAGTGTATTTCATATGCTTTGGTTGCTCATTCAGGTGTTCACAGAAAATTCAACAGAAAATTTGCCAATACTACAACAATAGTGAATTGAAGAAAAGTATCAGATAATCATGGCAACATATGTTCTTCCATTACTTTTAACTTGTCAAATTAATTTAACCAATTTCTATTTATTTTTTTAAATGTTACAAGATTAATATCTGATTTTTAAGTAATTTAATAAAATTGAAATTACTTGTACAGTCACTTTGATTATACTTAAGTAGAAATACTTAATTTGAAGCAGAACATTTTTGAACAGTAACATTCTATTCTGCACATAACTCCGTCTTATGTTCTGCATAGCAATTCTGAAAATTACGTTTTATTGCACCATTTTTTTTTTATTCTTTTTGGTATGGATGCATTTTGGATGGATTAATCTGCTTTTGTCTGCTTAATATTATAATTTCCCATAAACCATTTCAATAAGCCTCACACAGACATGGTTCACACAAATGTGCACAAGCTCCAATTGTTGCACAAGCTTAACAAAACACATTACAGTTGTAACAAAGCTGTCTTCAATCTCATTGGAGTTGTTGAACTACACATGAAGTAACAACAGAAAAAAAAAAACCCATCAACATCAACAAACACTTGTCTACCTTTGTATAAGCATCAGTTTATAGGAAAAGTTCTGAACATTGTTTGAGGTATTAACAATTCTGCTCGATGCTGAGTGACTGCTTTTTCTTCATGTTCGTCTACAAACAAAAATTCAAATCCAGCATCAGCAGAAGATGAGAAAGCCTGTGGCAAATCCCACATCTCCACACAGTCTGGCAAGCTGAACACAGAGTGAGATGGATTCGGGAGGCAATTAGGGATGACATTCTTGGGAAACGCTCGCTTGGCATCAAAGTCTAAATCCCCAGAAGGCAGCTGTTACTTCGAGAAAGGTTAAGAACCAGCTCCAGCTTGCTCCTTCCAACCTTCCTTTCTGCTCTTGCCTGTTCCTGATTAAAACGAATCCAGACAAAGAGAAGACTACCACTTGCTCTTATGGTATGATTGCATTTTCAGATAGCTGTAAGAAAGCAAGAGTTAATATCATAACCACTTTCAGTGGTCGGTGAGCCGACCCAGCCACTACTTCAACAGTTGGGTATCACAAAAACTACCAAACACTGGAAAAAAAACAAACAATATATATATATATATATATATATATATATATATATATATATATATATATATATATATATATATATATATATATCTTACATATAAATTTCATTTCAAACCATTATGATGCTCCTGTGTTAATAATTTAGGTGAAAGAGGACTGAAGGTGCTGCTATATTCCAAGTCTTCTGAAGGCATATGATAACTTTGTGTGAAGAACAGAACAAAACTTACTTTAATATTTCGATATTTGCAGCATAGTTTGTGAATGAGTCATTATTTTGAAGAAAACATAAAGTCATCTCTAAAATGCTGAATTTAGCTTTGCATTTAAACACATATTGGTGCAGATGCAGATTTTTGCAGTTCTACAGTCACCTGCAAGATTCTGCAATTATTGATTCGCTTTAGAATGCACTTCAAGTAGCATCATTATAGAAACAATGAGATGAATGTGAGGACTGAATGTTAATGTGTCTTACATGACTGAACCGAAAGTGAAGTGCGTTAGGGGATTTTTTTAATGGTTACTGAGCATAATAAGAGGGAATCTCTGATAGCAGAAATATGCTCTGTTATGAATTCCCCATTACGATGTAAACGGATGCTATTTCACATCTAATAATAATAATGTCTGCACATAACCCCATAACCAAATTGAATATAAGCACAGTGTATAATTGACATACATCAGCCAAATGAAATTCTCAGACTACCACAGACTTTAAAACTCCTCAAGGAGAAACACACAGCATTGGTGAAAGCTGAAGTCTGACTGGAGATTGTAACATGTACTGTAAAGGGCCGTCTATGGCTTGTCACCCTGTCACATCACACACTAATTAAAACAGCATATAGGAAAATTATATTCAGACCCAATCTCAGATCTGGAGTTCAGCGACAGCCCAGAGTTAAAAAGAGACTATTATCTCAGGAGTCCAACCTGTCTTCTGTCTAGGTTTCCTGATCCACCAGGGATTTCTGGAGACGGGAGGTGAAGAACAAGAGTAATGGGGGAGACAACAGAAATAAAATTGTTAACTGTTCATTTCCTATGTAAGTCTTACTAATAATGCCTGCAGGTGTTCTTCAGCATGCATGCAGTCTTTCCATTATCTCTTGGCTTCTTGAATATAAACAAAGAGCAAATGGGTATGTTTCATAGCCGTGACTTTATGAGTCCAGCGTAGCTAAAGAGGTATGTGATTGTTTGGTGGCTCCAGGGGACTATTTACCTCATGGAAACAATTAGGCAATGTGCGAATGACAATAATCTAGTTACAAAAATCAACACTGAATAAAAAATGTGTGAATCAGAGACATATATGGACAATCAAATATACAAAGACATTAAGACAAAGACAAAGACATTACTGAAGTAATGTCTGCTAAAAATTAACTTTCACCATAACAGGAAAAAATAAATCATACAGGTTTGAGTGAACTACCCTAAAGGTTTATTCCTTTGTAAGTTAATAAAATTCTCTGAAATGAGTTGTAAACGTAATGTGTCCACATAATGGTAGTGTATGATAAAAGTGACAAGAGTAGTGTTTTATTATGAGACTGTGCTGCTGAACCATGGCTATTTTTGAGACTCAACAACTGTTGAGAATATTTCCAAGCAGGCAAGTCTACTGAATTAATCACAAATGTGAAGTTTCTCTGGAGGCTTTTTCAGTTTGTTCTCTCTTCAGTGTTTAATTTTGTTCTTTTGAATGCTTGATTCTATTTACATCATCATGTTTTAGCTAATCAAATTGCAGGTCTTCAGGCTCACAGTTGCACATGAAAACAACAGTTACAAAAAATTATCAAACAACCAAATGTAAGCTCATCCAATTTTACAAAATAATGCAGCGTCTTGCTTATTAAAATCAATAATGCTAACAGATTCAAACAGTTTTGCATGTAAGAGAAACTACTGGAGAAAAAAACAACAACATTTTCCCAAGCATTTCCCAAGAGAGTATATTAATAATATTTTCTATATTTTCTCATCTGAAAGTTGTGTAAAAGAAGAGAATGAGCTGTGAAACTGTGATTTTGTTCGTTCTTTAAGCTTTTTTGGGGTGTTACTGAATTGTCTGTTCTGCTCTCTTTCTTTTGTTTGTTCATTTGTTCGATATTTTGAATCAAGGGCTCATGAGAGTCTAACACACTTCAGCTCATTTACAATGCAAGTCAGCAGGAAGACTCAGAGGAGGTGCTCTGTTTCCTTCCATAGAATATGCAATTTGTGTCACCACACTTTGAAAGATGATGCTTGTTAATTCAAAACAAAAAGTTGTTTAATATTCAATATCCTGAAATCTTACACAAAACACAAAAATAAAAGCACAAAGATTTTCTGTCAAATACATTACTAGTAGGCTTTAGCAGTTACATTATGAAGGCAGAAAACATGTTTCTCCACTGACAGCCATTCAGCAATAGCTGTGTATTATGACTAATAAATAAAAATGACAACATACTGTATGTTTACCAAGGATTTTTATTTATTTATTTTATTTTTGTACATATAATATAAATACATATTTGGGTAATTATATTTCTCCGACCCATAATACATCTCACATGAATTTATTTATTTATTTATTTGTTTAGGACTATTTTGGGAGCTGGATGCATTAGTTTGAAAAATACTTGAATTCTTGCTAAACATCACCCTCTCTCAAAGGGACAGCTTGTGCTTTTGTCACACTGGGCTTTTATTCACCTCAAATGCACAAGGGTCAGCGCATTGTCAGTAAATGAGTCATGATAGCACTTTATTGTGGTTGCTGTTTTCCCCATTTTCACCTTTCATACCCCTTGTCATCTTCTAATTCACATTTTCTCATTTACATAAACAGAGCTTTGTTTCCATAATGGCCCAGACACTGCAGGCTAATATTACTACGAGATCTGTCACAGAAAAAATAAAAAATAAATAAAATTAAATTAAAAAATATATATATATATATTATTTTTTTTCTGTGGACCATCTTTAATTTTTAGAGAGTTCATGTATTTTTTAATAAGCTGTGGGATGACAATGTTTTCTAACATTGTTGTGTCAGTGCTGCACTGTTGTTGTTCACAAATAAGCAATAAAGATGAAATGCGTGGCAACATGGGAAGAGCTAATTCTAAACAGAGCAGTTTTTTTATCAGGACAGCGAGGGTCAATGTGTTTGAAATTCAAATCAGAGGCATCTTGTCTTATCAGCTGAAAATAATGGGACATGCTCGTTAATTGAGGTCAAAGGCATTTTTCTTTTCATATATGCTAAAAGAAAAACACAATTTAGCATATCTAAGTAATGTTATCTGAAACCAGCCTAGCATACCCAGACCTAAAGCATCTCAAGTCTGGATACACAAGTCTAATTTTCAGATAGTTAAAGTCTGGTCCCAAAATGATGAAGAAGATGAAATATGGTTCAGGTATATTGCAGTGCATATGACATTTTATATACAAATATCAAAACCTTTCCATAAAGCCACCCTGATTAATTTAAGAGACTTTCAGTAGAGGTAGTTTAAGCTTGTTTATATGCCTCATGCCAACACAATACTGTCAAAATACACTTAATATTGTCTAAGAATATAATTAGAATCATGCAGACATATAAATAAGCAGACAAGCCTATATTCATTCATTTTCATATTTTTGTGTCATTCTTTTTACAACACAATCACGCTCTTTTATTCTTTTAGTTTTCTCATCATGAGCTCCTTACTAATTAGTTTCGAAGTTTGAGTACTTTTGTTGCACTTCTGATGTGTTATTTTTAGCCTATCGAATGACATTTCACCAAAGGGATAAAGATGATGGATCTGTTTAACTTACAGGAATCTTTAGCACATAAACATGACAGCCAACACTTTGTCAAGTGCTCAAATATAGAGATGAACACGTTTTAATGGGATATGTGGTTTCAACACGCCACAATATATGACAGATTAGATTTGCACCTCACAATAAATCAACGCTGAGACTGAATGTGGATCATCTGGCATAACAGGGGCATATGCTTGATGAATGAGATATGGGAACAATCACTTTGAAAAATGCCAGCCGCCCCCACGGGACCTGAGGCTGCAATCGGCTTGTTTACTAAACTAAGGAAGCATTGCAGCTACCTTTGCATAACTAGATCTAACCAGCTTCATTGTCCTATAACGCTTCTTCTGGCTGCAATAAATGTTTGGCCATCTCTATCCCTCTTTGAAAAATCTCAAAGGTTTTACATGTTGCTGAGTACTGAAAGCACTGGAGTGCTGTGGCTTTTCCTTCATTTTGATATTGATTGTTAAAGTTGGACACAATAATTACAATAAGGGATTCTAATGGATAGGGACTGAAAATCCTTATATCTCCTCGCGCATCTGGCACCATATTAGTCTACTGTCATCTCAACATCTCTCACAACCAAATGACAAAAACTGATCTGATTAATATTCTGGAATGTCTGATGTCTCCAACTGTGTTAGCTTGAAAATGGCCAATGCCATGACTAATAAACTAACAAGCATCAATCTGACACCACCGCAATAAGATGAGACATCCAGTTTTGCATTAACATACTGTCTGGTGACATGAACAGAAGATCATTCAGTGAATAACAACTCTATCCACAGTATCTTGCCACAACCTCTTCTGAAACACATTCACATCCACACACACTTACTATCCTTTTAAGCCCTACTTTATTTGGTGTTACATGATTCTTTGATGTTTCCTGTTCAATCTCAAAGGACAGTTTTTCCTTGACCAGACCAAGTTTTACACACAAATATAGCTTTGTAATGACTTAAAAATCATGTCATGTTCCCATACAAATGTTACTCTTTTACTTTTTGCTCTTTTCTTTCTTTTTTATTTTGTTGCTCTGAAACTGTAGTTTCTCAAGGTTCTCAAGTGACTTATAGTTAGGCAACAGTAACACTACAAACAAACTACATTAAAGCTTTTAAAGTATCTTTTAAAAATAGAAACAAACATTGAGTATTATAGTATTATTATTGCAAAAGTTTGTAATAATCAAACTTTTCAATTTGTTGTTAAAAGATGTCCCTTGTGTTCACCAAGTCTACTTTTATTTTATATAAAATACAGTAATATTGTGAAATACAGTAATACTGTACAGTGAAATATGATTACAATTTAAAATTAACTATTTCCTGCTGCTCAAGAAACATTTCATATTATTATCAGTGTTAAAATCAGCTATTCTGCTTAGTATTTTTTATGGAAGCCACGATACACTACCATTCAAAGGTTTGGGGTTTAATGTTATTGTTAAATGCATATATCTCTCCCTCTGTAGTTAGGTACACAAGTACTAATGTAATTTAGTTAGGTAGTGTCATTACTTTTAGTAAGATGGACACCATCTTTTGTGTTTATGTTTTTTTTTTTTTTGCTACTGGCCTAAAATTGGCTCTTTATCATTCTGTCAATGATGTTTCAACAGACATGATGGCCAGAGCAGATATTACATTATGACTACATTACAATGAGCTTTCAGTCCCACTGTGAGTAAAAGCTGTTTCAGGAATTGAAGTCCAGATGGGGTTTTTACAGACTCTCTTCACCTGGATGACTGCAGTGATACGCTGCGGCACTCACAGAGTCTGTAGATGGTCACGCCTGAAAACACTTCATTCTGATCTTGCCTGTAAATAATGTAACCTGCTGAGAGCTTTAAACCTGATATCAACCTATCAGGATGCAGTTTAGCTGTTTGTTGATGCACAGTGAGTAAATGAACTTATACTTTACTGTGCAGTTCATTCCCACAAGCATACAATACATTGCATTCTGAATTAATCGATGAGAGCCATAAAAGTCTGTGTTACTACAAGACTAAGTGCCAAATCCATCTGAGCTCAAACTTCACCCCAATAGGCAATTCCACTCCATAAAAATCAAAAGCACTAAATTATGAATAAAGATAAAACATAAAAAATAAATACTGTACTCTAGGTCAGGTCAACAAATCTTTACTGTACCAAACAGTGTGACTGCATTGATTCCATTTCTGTTTGCTGATAGAAAAGGCACATATCCATTCATCGCCTGGTTGTTTGCCAGTAGGCTGTTTGCACCTGCTGGGACATTCTTTATTAAGCTTTAGAGCCCTGTCTCATGAAGGGACAGTTGTTTTATGAGCTGGATTCTGATATTTTAGTGTCAAGCTGTGATTATAACCAAAAGTCCATTCTCATGTCAGATCTAAACATCTCAGTCACTGTCCACTATTTCAGCCAGATACTCACAAAGTATGCAAAAAAGAGAAGGAGCAAGAATGTATTATCACTATCCTTCTGTTCAGACATAATCATGGCCACCTGTTATGTATTTTGCCAAGCCATTAAAATTACATGTTTTGAATGAGGACACTCACCGACATGAGTCTTTAAGTTTTAATGAATCAGGACAGTATATGCACACCTGGTGTTTCATAGTTTTTGACGGAAGACTATTAGCTGCATTTTAGTTGGTCAAAAATACAGTAAAAAATGAATACTATGAAATATTAAATATTAACGACTAAATATTATTTCTGTAATGGTAAAGCTGTCACATGATCAAGCACACATTCAGTAGATAAAAAATGACAGTAAAGACATTTATATGTTACTAAAGATTTATATTTCAAATAAATAATGTTTATTGTACATTATATTCCTCAAAAAATCCTGGAGTAAAAACTATACCACCATTTTTGCAAAACAATTAAGCAAACTGTTTTCAACACTGAAGATAATGAGACCCATTACCAATAACTGAGCATCAAATCAGCATTTTAGAATGATTTCTAAAGGAGCATGTGACACTGAAGACTAGAGTAATGATGCTGAACATTCAGCTTTGCCATCATTGGAATAAATTACATTTTAAAATATATTAAATAGGAACATCACTTTAAATTATAACATATTATAACATTATTATTAAATTATTTCACAACATAATTATTCAGAAAAAATAACTGTCCAGTAAATCTTGTTACAGATATTCAATCTTGAAAATTATTATTTTTTCTTCTTCTTTTTTTTCATGCATAACATGTCAAGTTTATCGCCACATTTAGAATTTGCTCGGTTATCGGTTATCTCAATAAAAATAATAAAAGCTAGGGTGTGGACAAAAGGCAATGGCGTTATACATGAAAACAGTCTGAAGGAAATACAACATCCCATTTCTTCTCATCCTTTTTCTGAGGTGGCACATTCAATTCAAGAGGAGAATTAGTCTGTCGATAAGGAGCCATTACAGTTAATAATGTGGGATTGCACCTTGCATTCAATTGTCTTGTTGGCCATTTATTTTAAGCCACATTCATCCTTTGGCCTCTCTAAATTCAGCTGCAGTCCCATCAGGAGAGCAATAAACTCAATGAACCTCATGCAGAGAGAGAGAGACTACTATAATAATCCAAAAGGAAGCCTGTTTCATTAGCAGTATGCCATGGTTAACTGCTTGTGATGGCTGTTAAATAAGCTTTCTGCAACAAACAATCATGCAAAAGTTTGTTTTATTGCATTTATATGATTGTTTATTTCACATAGTAATATTTGGTATCTGCAAGATATTTCACTAGTCTCTCATTTTGAATTTACAGCATTCTGCAGCCAGAAACCTCTTGAATCAGGAATGATACCTCTATAGGGGCACATCATGCTTTTCACCAGAAAATGAGGTAATTATTTGACAGAGGGCAAACAATTAGACCAAATGTAGCAGCTCTCCAAAAACAGGCATCCGTAGTCATTCATCTCTTCAATATCTGCTGGTCAGAACAAGGTCAGGGAAGCTTCATTACCTACAGAGCACAGCAGCCCTTCACTGTTCTCCGATAGGACCTAAATTGGCCATTCTAAGCAACTCTGACTGATGAACAGTGATTTGTTATTTTGACAAAAATATTAATTATCCCACCCACCTTTTTACAGGTTTGAAAGCAACTTTTTTTTATTGACAACATTGCCAGTAAAGAAAAATAGACAAGATGCAGGACAAGACTAAATTTTTCTTTCTAGTAGCATGGCAATTTTGTTGTTAAATTACTAAACAAAACAAATCAATTTTCACTTTTAATCACATGCATGCTAATTAAACTTAAAATAGTTGAATTAGCATGCATAAGACTTACCGTAGTCTTAGATAGCTGTTGACCAACTTGTAGCAAAAAAAAAAAAAAAAAACCCTGAGAAACACAACAACAAAAAGAACACAAAAAATCTCATTCAAGTCATTGATTCAACTTAAACATTAAAAAACTAAACGAAAAGAAATGAAACAAGTGACTGCATTTATGGGAGAGTCATTGAATCATTAATTTAATTAGTCTGTTCACAGATGCTAAATTATTTCAGAATGCAGCAAGAGACAATATTCATGAGTGAGTTATTGAATCATTAATTTAATGATTGAAGATGCTGATTAATTCAGGCTCAAGTGACTGTTATTGACTCAATTCAGCTAATTTGGAATTCATTCTGGAATGAAAAAAGTGACTATGAGTGAGTCATTGGAACATACATTCAGACGACTAGTTCAAAATGCTGAATCATTTAAGAATAAATCAAGTTACTGTATTTATGAGTAAGACATTGAATCTTACATTCAGACATTCAGTTCAAAATGCTGATTCATTTAGGATTAAAACAGCACCACTGTTGCTAATCATGCAAGTATGACTTGTGCTGTGACTTCGACTGCAACTATTTAATTGGCGTAAGAAGTAATTGGCAAGGTATTTTGCTTGCTGAACTGTTTTATAAAACAATATCACTCTCTCTATTGTTATGTTTTCCGAATATCACCATGATATATGAAACTATAATAATAATAATTCAAAATGTGTTTTGAAAGGTGACGAGTATATTGATATTTTGGTAAATTTGCAGTCAATAAATCCTTTGCCCTTAACTCCAGATTGTACACAATCAAAAAGCAAACAGTCACACACCACAACCCCAGTGGCGGGTGTTCTCTCTTATCTGTCATTGGAGCAGATGCAGCATGGAGACATCCATCAAGAAACTGAGCTTATGAACTACAGGTTAGATGGGCATGAACCCCATGAAAATGTCTCACACAGATTAAATAATGAATGACTCATGTCCAAACTTGTAAAAACTAGTATGAAACCACCATCTGGAGGATCTGGATCAGAATGTAAGATAGCAAGGTGGAGATAAAAACACGTAAAATTATTTGGGTTCACAGGCCGGTTCAAAGAACTGAAGAAACACTTGAACATCTTTAGAAAATACAATCTATATTTGATATGTGGATCGATATATTGTCACAATCCCCAGTTACCAGTTCATTCACTATCCTTAGTCACCAGCCCAGTCCTCTGAGTCTTCCTCTGAGTCTTGACCTCTGAGTCTTCTCCTTCTGCACTTGTGACATATGTTTTTACGTTTTTATTTCAATTTAATTTTATAATCAACTTTCAGTTTTTGAACTTTTAGTTGTTTTAAACAATATTAAAGGTCCCGTTTTTTGTGCTTTTTTGAAGCTTTGATTGTGTTTACAGTGTGCAATATAACGTGTTCATGTTTCGCGTGTAAAAAAACAGTATTTTCACACAATTCACCTATCTGTATACCGCTGTTTTCACTGTCATAAAAACGGGCTGATGACTTCCTTGTTCTATAAAGTCCCTCCTTCAGAAATACATAACGAGTTCTGATTGTGACAGCGGTTCATGTGTTGTGATTCGACAGCAGCTTAGCGCACGCGGCCCTCCTGTAAATGCGATTAGGCTAGTTTTGAGAAGCAAGTGGGAAGGATTTGTTTTGAAAACCCGGCAATCCTGATCTGAACCATAGACAGTAAAAGAACGCACGTGCTGGAGATGTACCAATAATCACAGGAACGTTTTTACTGACAAGATGCGCATGAAAATCGCATTAGATTTTTTTGCACAGCCCTAACATCTAGTTAACAAAGCTAAACAACATTGCCCTTTGTGTAATAAGTTACAGAAACTGTTAAATGCACCAACTTAAATAATAAAATACACTTACCGGTTGTGGTCCATAAACAACGCCTTCTCCAGACAAAGAGGGAACTGCTCCATCTTTCAGGAATAATCTTTGTGCGAATCCAGCATTAAACTGATTGAGATTGAGGAAGCTGTCCTCAGCAAAATGTGCTGTACATAGTTTTACATGTGGATTATAATTTTCGGGAACCGAGTTAAACATAAATTGTAACCATTAATCTCCAAGTACAGCGTCCCTGGGAAGGCCAAACAAAGATGATTGGACTCTGAGATGAAAATAACAGCGTTTCGACGAAATGGCGACACAAACGCAACTCTTCCTCTTCTCCGTCGGAGCGCAACAAGACCACGCCCCCTTTTTTGTGTATTCATGTGGGCGGAGGTTAGTCAAAAAACTGTTTTAGTGACGTCATTACTGCAGGAAATAGAGGGATGTAGTCCAAACGGGTCATTTTTTGTAGGCGAATTCTGTTAAATAAAATATCTCGCTTGGCATTGAACTTTGAGCTTTAGAATTTTACAGATATTATTTATACTCTAACAACATATTACACACTAACTAAAGTTAAAAACATGGGATCACGAAGAACGGGACTTTTAAATTTATTATTCAATAACTTTTTAATTGTTAATTATTGGTACTAAATTAACCAACATTCATTTATATAGCTTGAAATGTATTAAGAAAAATGGATTAGTATATGGAGAATTATTAGAATAATTAGAATTATCTTTGAATTGTTATAATATAATTATTCTTGAGTAGTTGATCTTTTGCAGTAAAGGCATTATTCAGTGTACATTGTTTGTTCATGGTTCCTAATGCATTAACATATCTTAATGCATTTAGCCCTACTGTAAAGTCTGGTGCCATATTACAAACTTTTAGGGTAAAAATGAACACCATCATCCTTGTGCTGTTTGAAACTTAAATTATTCCCTAAACATCCTTGAAATCCTTCCCATCCACCCTGTATCTTAAATCTAATTCTGAGTTTGATGTAACATGCTATTGGCTTTCAGGTGTTTTGTTTCTGATTGCAAGATAGCAAAGTTTGGTTAATCTTTTTACATGAGATTTCATAGCCTTGAAGCTGGGGAAGATATTTAGTAAAAATGACTGAAACTCCAGTTTTGCCCCTTACAAACTATCATATGGCACAAAAATTCTATATCATATAACATAATTACACTAACAGTAGCATATTGCTGAGGATATCACAACAATGAACAAATTTTCCTTTGCTGCAACAGATTTGATTTGAAAGGATAACCTTGTAAAGCATTTAAATCCTTTATAACTTTTATAATGATACAAAATGAGCTATGTAGCTCTATCAATGTCTTTTTGTCATGCTCTGATTAGTATTCTGCTTTTGCTTGATTTATTGAAATTGAACAAATACATGAATCAATTCTGTTCTCTTTAAATGGCACAATTATCTTAGATAGTCTTGGATATGCACAGATGACCATATATTGGACAACGCCAACCTTTCATCTCCAAGGATTCTGGAGACCGACTGATGTTACCAACTAAATTGTTATATTCTGAATTGTTTCATTAACTGTGACACATTGAAAAGCTGAAACAATCGAGTGAGTTCATTTAGATGTTATAGCAGCATATCTATCTTGCTTATTTCCTTGGATGATAGACAACCTTTTGGACAACAGACTCACCTCGTTTTGGCTGTTTGTTGTTTGACAATTGTGTGTCGTGGAGGACAAGAAAGACCTGATGCTTTGAAATGCTCGGTGGATATGATTTGAAAGTGCTTGTATAAAAGATAAACCAACTGAATTAATTCAAGCTCTTCAATTACTCTGGCAGCTGCCTGAGTCCCATCAGCTCTCAAATGCTACATCCGAGAGCAACTCTCACTAGGGACTTGAGGAATGACAGCACTGAATGTAAAGAACTTTGCTTTTCTTTTCACATACCATTCTGTTGTCTTTAAGCACTGATTTATGGAAATCATACAGAATGTAGAGTGTCTACTAAATGTAAATAAGCAGTCCGCTTATAAATATAAGGTTTTATATTCTGTTTTTCTGTGTTTTAACAAAATCTTGTATATTGTATTATATGTGTATAGGATGGCAGAGGATAAAAATGGAAAGAAAGATGTGGTTGAGGCAAAACAACTGTATAACTTTATAACTCTGCCAGATGAACACACGTCTACCACTACATTGTTCCCAGAGTAGGAGGGAGTAAGAGAAAGATAAAGAGAAAATGAAAGAACGTCTGCCTTGTCAGCAGGAGGCAGGTGGATCTGAGCGGCTGATGATTTGGTGAAATCGTTTTCTTTGTTTCTAGCATGGACTCGACAAACCCTTCAGGCCTATAACAGGTAAATCAGCTTTAGTACAGCATGACTCACCAGCTGCCAGTATCCATTTAGAGAGAGAGAGAGAGAGAGAGAGAGAGAGAGAGAGAGATCGATCATATAAGCATAATTTATAAGTCATAATTTAAATTTTATGAGATTTTGGACTACAAAATATAGTAACTGATAATCAGTTGTGGCCAACAGTCATAACCCATATATTGCCTTTCCTTTTTTTTTTTAATGAGAATTAAAATTAGGTAATTAATAATAATAATAATAATAATAATAATAAAAATGTTAAAAGTTTACAATCTGGATAAAACTGTTCTTTAATTTTGCTGAACATTTAAAGTGTTTGGCCACAAAATCCTACAGAATTTAATTCTAGGACTACACAGGTCTCACATGTACTTTACAAAGTAAGCAAATATAGAAACCAATTATCAGCGGTAATTCCAATAATTATATGTATATATATATATATATATATATATATATATATATATATATATATATATATATATATAATTTATATAATAGTATCAATAAAAGTGTCTAGTTTTTCTCAGTTTTTTTGTGGCCCTGAATCGTCATATTCTCTTCCACACCTTGATTGACTGCTGTGACATGCCTTGTGGCTCTCTAACGTTCATTCTGGACTCTTTCAGTGGGTCAGACATATAAAAAATAAAAAATAAAAAGAAACCTGGTAATATATGACATGGCTTTCTGTGAACCAGTGCAAACAGCATCTGCCATCTGTGCTGGATTCCTCAACAAAAGGAGTGACTTGCCACACAAAAAAAGGCTGCAAAATAGCAGATAGGAGTAGTGGCACAGAGAGCATTTTGAGGTGGGGGAGAAAATAGGAAGTCCTGACAGAACATTTCTGGCAGTCATCTGCCCACAAAGACTAACAATTTTGGGAATGTTACCTGCAGTGGGATACAGGAAGGACCTCAGGAGGGACTGGCTCTGGGCACTGGGCTCCTGTCTGGCTGCCTCAACCCCTTAAAATCTTCTACTGACCCTTCCAAACATGGAGTATATCAAGCAATTATAAATATGCTGGAAAGCCCAGAACTGGAGAAATATGGGAGCATCTGACACATCTTGGACCTCTCTTTTCCCCTTTTAGATGTGCAGTTTGGTCCAGTAAACTTACCTATGACATGATGAGATGGCTGCCATTGAAAATAAGCCACATCGTATCTTTAAAGCTGTCTGTCAAGAGAGGAAAAATCTCTGGATGTGACCTCTAGTGTTGTGTAGCTAGAATGTTGACTATTAAGTTTGGACTACTATTCTGGCAAGAATTGCTCACTCAAAAGGACAAGATCTGACTAACAAACCAACCAATTGACCACATGTCATTTATGTGCTATTTGGAAGTATGTTTATCTGAAATAGTTGACATTATCATAAAAGACGTAGAAATAGGCATAGAACAATTGGCTGATTAAATTATCTGCAAAGAAACATTTAAAGGTTTGAAAGCAAGGACATATTAAGACTTTTAGAATTGTTACAAAAGAGTTCTATTCAAATAAATGCTGTTCTGCAGAAAAGCAGCACTACGGTTTTCAGCATTGATAATAATATTATCAAAATACTTAGTATATATATATATATGTGTGTGTGTGTGTGTGTGTGTGTGTGTGTGTGTGTGTGTGCACAAAAGATGAGTCTGATAATGTGTAATGTCACTATAACATTGTTGCAAGCTGCATGTATTATTGATGAGATTTAAAAAAATGAACAACTGAAAGAAATTAATTAGTGACTGAGTGTCGAAAATGACATTATTCATGATAAATGTCAATATGCTAAGCACTCAGTTTTCACTCTAAAATGAGCCTCATTGTACTTTGATCTCTCAATAATTCATTGTCTCATTTGCAGAGCACAAACAATTGGCCTCTGTTAAATAAAGAACAGGAGAGATTACAGAGTTTAAGGCAACACTATTCACAAGGATAAACCCAAACCGAGCAAGAAGGTCAAAATGTTTCTCTTTGATGATGATACATGCTTCTCAAAAGGACAACGATTACAAATCAAGTCTGTGTGTGAGAGAGAGATCAGAATGTTATAGCAACTATTTAATTTTGAAGGTGACAGAATACAGAGGACTCTCTCTGAAAGGAGCAGTCAAAGCTCTCTGTGTGACTCAAGGCCTCAGATATACAAAGCAGATTTTGCTCTGAGCTCTCAACGGTGGGGCTCAAGATACATTCACAGTTGAAATTCAGATAAGATATTTTCCCCAAAGTCATAATTTCACAGACTACTCGTTGAAGCTTTGCAATGCTGATGTTTATCATGATTTTAGCTGGCAAATTCAGCCTCTCAACAATTTAATATGAGCTGATAAGTGTTTTCAAAGGAACAACTGGCATTGTTAAGTGTCACATCTACCTAACATTTTAGAAAAGAATACAACACAAACAAGATCATAAAAAAATGACATTTGAAAAGCCAACATGCTGATGATCTACTGATAAGCTTATTATTTTGACATTATTTTGGCATCCACCGAATTTACTATAGACTTTTGACTTGGAGGCTTTATCTTTTCTATTGAATCAGAGTATCCTGGCGATGATGAATGGCTAACCCATTTCATTACTTTATACATCATGAAATTGTATAATATAAAAATGTTAGGAATATTTTTTGTAGTATATTTCTATATTAAGCAACTGCATTTCCCAGTGCTCCCCAATATAAGGATCAAACATCATCTAGGCAATGTGCATAACTCCGAAACAATACAACAAACATTATATGAAGGAAAAAAGTATGAATATAAAATATGAATATTTAAAAAAAAGGAAAACTTAATCAGCACATTGCACAAAACAGATTTGCGACAATGTTTTACAGTAAATTTAAAAATAACATTTTTACCATATGATATTAGAATTTATAGCATTTTATAGCATTAGATTTTTTTATATTTAATATTATTATTTTTTAATACATAGCCCCCCCCCATTTCTTTGAAGTCTTATGAACTCTATTGAGAAATCCCATATTATCACATTTGAGTTGGTTGTGGAGCATTTCTCTGGAACTGTAGCCAGAGTCTCTGTTATTGGGCGGAAATAGAGATGCCCTCAGTTCTGAGCACAACAGCTGCCTAAAAATGTTAAAAAACATTTTATCTTTGGGCTGCTTCCAGACAGATTCTGCACACGAGCCAGAATCGTACGCCACCAAAACATTCCTTTGTGTCTTATGTTTACCATTTGCATTTTGACACCTGCATGCTATTTTATTTATTATAATTTTAGCTCTAATAATGCTATACTCCTGCCTCTGACACCAGAAACAAACAGACAAACAAATGCTCAATATTTCACAGTCAAAGTCCCATTACCATTGTATTCATCATACTTATTTCCAGACCTATTGTTTTAGTTCAGACAAATGCTGGTGCAAATGTTAAATGAATGTTATTTCTCCAGTACAACTGTTGTTTTCATATCTAAGAATGATAAAAAATGACAGAGGCAGAAAAGAGAGAGATTTTAATTTGGCATCAGTGGTCCCCTACCAAACATCTGGCTTGGTCTAACAAGCATACAAGAGAAAGAAGCTTCTTGTGTCTGCAACCCCTCGAGTCACAGGATTAGCAATATTTCCCTAATGAAAAATATCTGGCATGGGCCCAATTCTTGTTATGAACACAGTGTCCTTTCCCCTCTCTTATAAACACAAGCTCACATATTCTGTAGTAAAGTAAAATGTAGAATTGAAGAACCCGTTCCCTTTCAGTTCATGAGTTGAATTTTAAGTTAATATTCAGTAACTACTGTTTCAGAGCAAATCTGTCCAGTAGTATATAGTATATTGTTACTCTGCCAAATTCCAATTTCCAGCTCCACTTAGGAAGTGTTTTTTTATTATTATTTTTTTTTATACCACTCTTCACTTACTGGACCCAATTATGACAAAAACAGATCAAAAATTACTTTCTCTTGACAAAATCTGATCATTAACAAATTAGTTAAATTCTGTCAATGATGATGATAAATAATAATAATAATAATGATAAATAGCAATGGTACTTTACAAGTTAATTTAGTGTCTTTTATTAATCACATAGGACCCCATGTATTTTTCTCCATGTGGTTGATTATGTAAGTATTGTGTGTGAAACACTGTTAAGGTTGTTATGCAAGCGATACTAACTCATGTATAAAAATATGATAACAGGAGACGAAAGAGCGCAGTGTAAACTACCTTGTTGAATCATAATTATAACAGCCATTAAAAATATTTTGAAATATCTACCACACTAAATGAATCATACAGCATTATTAATTATAATAAAATATTATTTAAATATATCTAATATGGAATCCACTGGTTTTATAAAATATTAAGCATATCAGAGCATCTTGGATAATTGAATTAAATAAGAAATACAAATTAATTACATAATATAGATGTATATTATATAATATATAATACATTTGTTCTAAATTCAGTGTATGTGCATTTACTAATAGTTACTAAGTTAATTATTACCTTAAGTTTTTTTTTTTTTTTTTTTTTTACTGAACATGGATAGCTGAAAAAATATGAAAAAAATAAATGTATTATTAAAATATTCTGTCTTTGAATTTCGTTTTCAGTTTCAGTTCTACTTTCTGGAATTATAATTCTGGAATTTCTGGATCTAGTTTGCTACATCATTTCAACTTCGACTTCAATTTCTAAAAAACATTCTCATTTCAGTTGTGAATGGTGCACCACGGTGGTCTGTAGAGACATCACTGCAGCCTGTCTCTATTCATACCAACACGCAGGCACAAGTGATACTGGTATATGACACAGAGGCCTCCATCTATTCCAATAGCATCTGAAAAATAAGGGTGGTTAATAATTTGCACCTGTGAGAAAAACCATGAAATGAATTGGGAATAGGAACAGGCCAACAGAGGCGAGAGGTTGTCATAGAAACTGACTAATGTTAACATAAGTCTCCAAGTGGCCATGGTGAATAGCTGAACTTAGACCTAAGACATTGCTTTTAACCTATAAAATGTTACACTTGAAATCAGTTGGTTATTACATAGAGTACATTATTGTTTTCCATTATAATTAAAAGGCTTTTAAGTGGTATACTCAAGTGCTGTCTGACTACTGATTCATCGTTTCCAATTTTTGAAACCAGAAAGTGAGGTTACTAAGAATTTGAACACGATACTGAGAGGAGGTTAATGCCTTATTCTACGTGACCTTATTCTACATCTCTAATCCTGCCAAATACCTAAACTTAACAACAAGCTTACTAACTATTAATAAGCAGCAAATTAGGAATTTATTGGGGGAAAAGTCTTAGTTAATTGTGAATAAGTGTTCCCTATCCTAAAGTGTTACCCAAAAATGTTATCAGAAACACAAACTGACTCATTGCAGAAACAAAGATGGCAAATTGGGTGTAACTCAGTGTTATGACCTTCTGCGCACTACTCTAAAATATAAATGTATATTGTGTTAAACTACATTAGAAATTTAAAATACACATGCAGTAGATGCTGATGATTAACTAAGCACTAATAGGCCAGTGGGCTTACTTTCTCTCTCTCTCTACATACAGTATATACAAAATACGTCTAATTATTGTAATTGAAATATAATTCATTAAATATAGATAAGTATTTATAGAAAGAGCTCAATTTAAATGGATTAGTTTACCCAATATTTCAATGTGCTACACAGATCTATGCTTCTTCAAAGCATAAAAACAATATCAAAATGTTTAAATTATGCACACTGTTAATCTAACCCAGTGATAAGCAAATGTTGAAGATCAAATAAATAAATAAATATATAATTCTAGAGCCCTCTAATTTTGCTGATTAGACATTTAATGTGATAAATGTTGAAAAGTCTTCATGAAAATTACAGATGCTTATTATGCTTAATCAAGTTAATGTATGATTATATAAAAATGCATACTCACTGTGTAGATTACAAAGGCATAACACAAGATTAATGCTGTTTAATTGTCTAAAAATAAAAATATGTATGTCAGTAGGCATATGTTCACTTTGCAATAAAATAAATAAAAGCATAAATAAGTACATTAAAAAATAATCTTTCAAGCTTTTTGTAATATTTAATGATTTACTTGTCTGCTGCAATAATGTACTGCCTTAAATCATCTGTAATTATCTTTGGGAGTTTTTCACACCAAATATTGGTTTATTTGATTGGCTGAGGTTCATTTGGTAAATAATCAGCACATCAACATGTATTCTCACAATAGGGACAGTCTTGAATAAATGAATAAACTGAATAAATGAGAATAAAACAGTGTGTGTGCAACAACAAAACAGTTTGGCACAGGTAATGAGGGCTACCACTTTATTCCAAAACTAACAAACCCACAACGCACTGTAAAGATTATAAATATAGTTCAATGAAAACTTATTTATAGACTATTTCATCGAATATTAGAGAGTGATTTGCCTTTTTATGCATATTTCAATCATAGAAAACAATATTTTTTTTTTTACGAAATACTTCATCCCCCCCCCCCCAAAAAATGCTGAAAAAAAAAGGGTCATATCCAAAATGTAAATGAGTTTGTTTCTTCATCAGAACAGATGTAGATCAATGTAGCATTACATCACTTGCTCACCAATGGATCCTCTGCAGTGAATGGGTGCCGTCATAATGAGAGTGATAAAAATATCATACTAACCCACAAGCAATCCAAATGACTACAGTTAATCAGTCAGTGACTTGTGGAGTGAAGAGCTGCATGTTTGTAATAACCAAATCCATCATTAAGGCACCCATTCACTGCAGAGAATCCACTCGTAAGCAAGTGTTTTTTTTCACACATAGAAACTATTCCTTTAATAATACCTTTTTAACACACACACACACACACACACACACACACACACAACATAATCTAACTTCAATGGTTTCATAAATTTTACCTCGTTAGTTCCTGCTTTTTTTTTTAAAGGGGGGGGGGGATTTTCATGTCGTGAGTGCTATTTGTTTGGATGAGATGCAAACAAAATTTTCTCGACTGGATAACCAGTATTGGTAGTAAAGTTTTGATGGATGAAGACTGCAATCAAGGTAAAGATGATTGTAGTGACGTACAGGAGTCTTGCAGTAAGCACTCGTGAGTCTGTTATCATAATGTGTGTATGAGTGCTCCTGACGCACTGATCACACTTTGTACTTATGCACAGCACAGACATTTCCGTATATATTCACGTTGTTTCCACACACAATCACTTTAATGAATGGATCTGTCTGCAGTTGTAGATATACAGTATGCAGTCAGCAGGCGGTTGGTTTATTTTTTTATTTTATTTTAATTTTTTGGCATCTACATGTGGTCCTGTTCAGTATCGCAACTTGACTTTTCTAAAATAATATATCACAATATTACATTTTTTTCTGTATTTTTGATCAAATAAATGCAGGCTTCATGAGCAAAAGAAACTTCTTTCAAAAACATTAAAAATAGTAATGTTTCCAAACTTTTGGTCTGTACTGTATATATATATATATATATATATATATATATATATATATATATATATATATAGACTATTTAGTCAACAGTAAGGTAGCTCATTTGGTTCTGCAAACAAGCCTAGATATCAGGTTAAAAATACTTTGTCAAAAGGCAAACACTATGGTGCCACAGGTGCCATTTTTCTTCTGCTTAAGCTATTAAATGCATTCTATTGTGATGCTAAAATGCCAAAATTGTTTACTTGAGGTCTGGGTGATTAATTATATAAATGCAAGTCATGACAGATTGACAAATATACACACCATCATACAATCTAATTTGTCTCCAAATAAGGACAATATCTCGTTACAACAGACTACTTAATTTAGCAAGAACATGTTCAAAGTCTATAGTAGTTAGAACAACAGGTGAAATTTGACAGGTGAAAGATTCATTCTTTCTTGGTTTGTGAGCAGGACTTTTTCCAGAGAGAATAAATATATTTATTCTCCCACTTTTTCAATTAGTGTCTTTAAGGGAGGAATATTCAAATAAGGTTAACCATAAACATATACATAAGAAATACATTTTAAAAGGTACAGTAAGGTTAAACATGAATTTATATTCTGCTTGTATTCAAATCATCTTGTCAAGAATTGTACATCATTTAAACTGTTTCAGAAATTAAGCTTCCACAGCTTGTTAATATATACAAATACAATTATTTAGCAATTAATATAAAACCAGATGGTTATGAAACTCTCAGTTTCCACATCTAAAACACTAAAACATCTAAGAGAGGAATTTCCTCTGTATGGTGTATGATGTGATTCTTTTTATCCTTGCCTTTATTAACATGCTGCAGTCTGCGTTTAATGTTAGAAAAAAAAAATTGATTATAGTTTACCTGAGGTTTGAGACTAGCTTGAACACATCAAAAGATAACCACAATGCACCAAGTCAAAATGAGTCACACAACTTCACATTACACGTAAAGTGCATAATATGGGTGTACTTAAAGCATTTCTATTACCCAGAAATGTCAGATTTAATACAGCTTCCAACCTTCCTAATACAACTTTTGAATAGCCTCCAATCTCCAGTTGAATGTTGTTTATAAGAACATATGCCAGTTGCTTCAGAGACCCTCACTGTTCTCACCAAAACTGTCCAAACCACAGTAGTTTGACAATATTCAAGTCTGGTGATTTGTTTGGCTAGGGCAGATGAAGTTCATCCTTATGCACCAACTGTCCAGGTTTATTAATTATATATGATTTACATACACATGCTCACACTTGCCACTGGTAAACAGCAACTGTGTCATACGGTCCATACATTACACTCCTGTCAGGTACGTTAGCATATGATTCATGACTTCGTAATAAGGTCTTTCTTTTCTATATTTGTAATGCCTCATATACTTTGAACTAACCTTCAGCAGTGAACCGATGAGAAACTAATCATTTGTGGACAAAACTGTATGATGCACTTTTTGTGAGGTTGCTAAATTTCATCAGCATTTTTACTACTTAACAGTAACAGACTTGAATACTGCCCTTTAATTGATTTTGTGATTCTCTGTATTTGTGTATACAGCAAATTGACTAAAATCCTTCCCCTTTCAAAACAATTTGTGGAGTGGTTTGCATTCAATTCGATCTTTTTAATCATTAAATAAATTCCTCCTCAGTAACTTCAAATAATACAGAATCACACAAACAATAATGGCATTACCTGTTGGGTTATCTATTTATAATTTATATTTTTATTAAATCTATTTTTATCTACATGGAAATAACAGGTTCAAAATTCTGATACTTCCAGCTTGCCTACGATGTGCAAACTGTCAGGAGCAAAAATGATCCATTAGCTCACAGGCTCTGGCTCATTACAAAACACATCCATATGCTAGAAGAGCACAACCTTAAGTTAATAGACAGATAGCATCAGCCAATCAATACGGCTCATAATCCATTCCACTGGTCCGAGGCAGACGTGCCCTGTCAACTAAAAAGACAGGAATCTCTGTCTGTAGTGTATAAAAGAAGATGTATGTCAATGAGTTTCAGGCATGTGTCAGAAAATGTCAGATTCAACTGATACTTGTTTCAATAATTGTGCTTTATTTGTATTCTTCCTGAAAGTTGTATCTACTGTAAGTATAAATCGCCTGCATTTTTTTGATTTGTCATTAGAGTTTCATAAGTATATAAGTGGATTATTTATTTATTTGTAAGAAAAATACATGTGGGCCTATGAGATTAAGCATTTGGAATAGGATGTTTTTGTAACTAAGATTTCTGAAATACAATAGGCAGATATACTGTGATCTTATTCCCTAAACCTAAAGGTTTAAAAGTCCACATTAGTCAAGGACGCATTCTAAATAAATTGCTTTCTTCTTAATCTTCTTCTCTTTTGGTTTAAGGAGGGTATTCCAAATATGTCTGTGTGACAAATGAGAGTGTAGGAAAGCATATTTCCAATTCATTAATCCGCAACCATAAATAAAAGCACTTCCTATTAACAACAATAAATTATCTTCCTCTTTCTCCCCATTTTATATTTATTATTAGCTTTTCTTTTACTAGTCTGATTCAGACTTGAAATTCATTATTGCACTGTTGTTAATACAATTAGCTTCTTTATAATCTATTGCTCATGCTTTTCCTCATTTCTAAGTCACTCTGGAAATAAATTCTTAAAAATAAAGGTTATTTATGGTTCCATGAAGAACCTTTTACATCCATGAAACCTTTCCATTGCACTAAAAATTATTTGTAGTGGAAAATGTTTCTTTAAAGAACTGTTCACTGAAAGTTTCTTTGGAGAGCCAAAATGGTTTTATGACATCACTCGGAATTTGTGCTCTGCATTTAACCCATCCAAGTGCACACACACAGCAGTAAGTAGTGAACATACACACCCACACACACAGCCATTTTTGGCACTATACATTCACTCCCCCCACCTACAGTCAATACCAGTACCGAGACTCAAATCCACAACCTTTGGGTTTTATGTTTAACTCGCTAACCATTGGACCACAACTGCTATAAGTATCTGCTAAATTATTGGTTATTATATTAAGTGTCAGTTCTTATTCATGCAAGAAACTGGACATCTCAGATTTGCTCTTTCAACTAGCAATGCATCCCACATCTAATGGAAAAGTACAAGATGATCCTAAATCCTTCAGCCAACAAACATGTTCTGCTTAGTTTATTTTGTTAGATGTAATGGTTGTATGACTTTTCACAGCATCATATTTGTTCTTCTACTCAGTTGTAAAGCAATGAGGAAATCAAAACCAATAACCCAATGTTTTGCTCTGATAATGGCAAAAAAATAAAATAAATAAATTTGATCAAACATCTTTCTTGCTTCTTATGGTTAAATGGACTCTTTGTTTCTGTGGCAGAGATAAATGTATGTGTGAAGTCTGTGCTCACCTTCCATTGAACGTGAATCTGCTGTATGAAGAACATTGTGTCCTGGGCTCTCAGAGAAGCGCGAGCTTTTACTTGTTATTTACCAGACTTCAAATCCTGAAAATCCCTTATCTACCAAACGACTGTAAAAGGGTCAGGGAAATGCGCACTGTTATCTTCAACTATAGTTTAATCAAATCATTTACAATTCAAGACCACTTCTTTTGTGATGTTTATTCATGGATTCAGTTCACTGAAATCTACTTCTCCAAAATGATATTTTACCCATATTCAATTGGACTGTTTTCAATTGCAAAATACACACTGAAGTGGATTTTAGCTCTAGATGATTTCTTGCAACAGAGAACTTAAAATAAGGGCTGTCAATCGATTTAAAAATTGGGAGCAGTGGAGGTCTCTTTCTCTCTCATACCTGATTTGATTGATGGTAAGGCTTATGAGGGGAATGAAGTAATTCTCCACCCTGTGGTGGGACGTGTTCCCACTGGCCTGGCTGATCACCTGATATATGGAAGAGTCACACCATCAACAGGACCATGAAAAAGCTGTTTTTTTTTTTTCATTGGAGCTATATTTCTCTCTCTTTCTCTCAGAGGTATGCTTGAAAGCTTTAATTACAACATACAGCAGTGAGTAAATTATTCCCACGTCCTAGAGAGCAACAATGTATTTTTCATTCAAATCTGTCAAACTTGCTGCATGAGAGGGGACAGGTGTTTCTCTGCTGTATTTAGGCCAATCATTTGAAATGTGTTCCCATAGAGACTGCCTGCTACTGCTTGAATTACTTGGGCATACTCTAAAAAATATTGACAGAAAAACCCACGCTGAGCTGGATCAGCTTTTTTATGAAAAAGTACACAGGGGGCAGTAGTTAGGTGGATATTTTTCCCCTCTACTGTTTGAAGGCTGTTTTTCACAGGGTTTGATTAAAGCTCAAAAGCAGCCCATCTGCCGGTGTGGAGTCCTGGAGTGACTTGGCTAAAATTACCTGGGATACCTTTTTTTTTCTTCTTCTTCTTTTTTTTTTTTTTGAGATTTCTTGAAATTTCACTCCTGGTTTTAAAACCTTTCACATTGCTGTTAAATTGGAAATCAAGATGAATTGTTAAGGTGATGTGTACTATATTTTTATATGTTAGGCTGAGGATACACAGGGGAAAGTTTTGAGCAATTTTGCTCTTTCACATTGAGAATGGATAAGAAATGCCTATCTGGATACTTTAGATCGGTCATGGGCCCTGTGTTGGTGGCAACATTACTCAAAAAGTTGCCATGTGTATCATCTGCATTAAAATGCTTAAAATAGCTTTAAAAAGAGTATATTTTATATATTAGATAATGTAGTTAAAATATTAATATAAAGTAACAGCTTAAAATGTAAAAAATGATCAAATTTATTTGACATTCTGATAAAAAAAAAAAAAAAAACACTGCAATAAAATAGCACTTTGTTTCAGTTAAGAAGCATTGAATGTCTTTCTGTGCTCAGTTAAGGGTCTGAATTATTAAAGGACCACTGATTGTATTCAAAAAATGCACACAGAAATAAACAACACTATATACTATTGCATAGAACATTAACAAAATAATAATAATAATCTCTGCTCATTCTCACTGTCTGTAGCCTTCCACAAATGCTCTTCTCTTCTTCATCTTCTCTAAGAACATCTTAAGGAATTTGAGAATTTAACTAAGCACTTGTGCATCTTAGATATAAAAGAAGATGCATTAAGGGATAAGAATAACAAATTCTCCTGTTCATGTTTTCTGTCAAATGAGGAGGTTTTTTTTGGCACTGGCTCAAATCTCCATACATGAAGTAATCTGGGGGAACAGATGTGCATACTGACGTTCTATCCGACTACCTGCCTCCCCTCCTTCAGAGGATTAAGATGAGTGACTTGTGGAGGCCCTTCTTTATAAATACATATTCAAGGTGGACCAGAATTTATGCTTCAGCAAGTTTTTTAGTTCACTTATACAGCGGGGTCCAAACATCAGAGAGCACATTGAAAATCAAGGGATTCAAATTTCGAATTTAAAGCTGGAAATGCTAGGATTAAAGAAAATAAAAATAAAAAAATCTATTCATTTTATTCATTGGATTTTTATATTGTGTACCTGAATTACCATTTTGTATGAAATGAGCAAGTACACAAAATAAACAAAAGCTTTATTTTGCCTAATTTCATTGTGCTGAATTTTGCAAACTGAGCCAGAGCAGCCAAGTACTGCTTAAAAACCAGCAAAAACCAGCAAAGCAGACACTTGAAATGAACAAGTTCCTCAAGATAATTTTCTTTATTTTGAAGAAAAAAAAAGAAGACTAGGTCATTGTTTTAAGATTATGTCTGCATGGCAATTTCATCCCTTCCGGTATAAGAACTGTTTGTGCAACGGAAAGGTTTTATGGTTTTTAAAGGTTTTTCATGGAACCATCAATGCCAGTATAGAACCTTTTTAGGAGTGTATTTGATTGGGACCATAATGGTTCCTGAGAGACGATATTTGTCTCCATGGTGAAATAAAATTTCTGAGATGAAAGTTCTAAAATAAACTGGTATCTGTTTGCCACAGCTGGATCAGGTGGCTAATTAGCACTTGCTAATTTGAGGTAATGAAACCAAACCTCAAGCTGATCAAATAACCAATGTGCGATACAAGCCAGAGCAGCATTAGGCATCTCAGGATGCCCAGGTGAAGACTTGCAGCAAGAGTGGCACCAGCTGGCACTCAAATGAGTGTTCGCCGTGGGAGACAAATGAAAATCTCAACCGAGCACATCAGTCAGGCCATTCAGTGCTCTTGAACTTGGAACACACACATTCAGGCCATGACAGAGCAAAGCAATTGTGAACACAGAAAAGCATGACTGCAGAGGAATTCAGTCCTTTTGATGTAAGGAAGAGAGTCACAGTTGAATCATGCTCATTAGGATGTCATAATATTTGAGTCATTCAAATTAATGTGTAGCAACTTGTGTACACAGTTCTCTAACATAATGTGGTTTGATTAATTATCCATGGAGAATGTGTTTCTGATGTCTATGAATCACATTTTACCACTTCAGCTAATGTAAAACAATTCCAGTACCCTTAATTCCAGAATGGTTTTGAGTCATTACGGTTTATTGGCTAACCTGAATTACCATCTGGGATCAGATGTCTGCAGATACCATCCTTGTTCAGTGATGACAGAGTAGCATAGATAAATTGGTTCACTTCTTTTTTGGAAAAATAAGCAGTGTTGGGTGTAATGCATTACATAAGTTATGTAATCAGATTACTTTTTGCAAGTAACTAGTAAAGTAACGCATTACTTTTTAATTTACAAGAAAATATCTGAGTTATTTCTTTCAAAAAGTAATGCCAGTTACTTTGTTTTCCCATTTATTGACTGACAAGTCTCCTGTCCCCATATTGAGAGAAATCATAAGTACAGAGGCATTGCGTGTGCTGTGTGAACATGATGTAATTCTAGACTAAATGTGCATTAATTCATCCCGCTCACAAAAAACTGATTTATTATACGTCAAAATGAATTAAAACAGTGAAATGCAAGCTCAGAATATGATGCAAACCTGCAATATTTAAATGTTAAATAACACAAATGTATCTAATACCATTTTATTAACCATTGTGACCTTTGTTAACCATTGCTGACCTTTGATGATCCAGTTCATCCATACTAATAAGCAAAAATGACTTTAGATAAACAATTGTGTTCATTTATTCATTACACTTTTTGGTGTGAAAGGGCTTTTATATTTGCTATAAATATAACTTCTTATAATAATACTTCTTATATCAAGCCCTGCTCATATTTAATAAACAATGCGAAAGTAACGCAAAAGTAGCGTAACACATTACTTTCCATAAAAAGTAACTAAGTAACGTAATGAATTACTTTTTCAGGGAGTAATGCAATATTGTAATGCATTACTTTTAAAAGTTACTTTCCCCAACATTGAAAATACGATTTTTGTTTTCTCAGAATGTACACTAAATGTTTTTGTTTGTTTGTTTTGAACTGTATTTTTGATCACATAAACACAGCATTGGTTTGTCTAAGAAACTTCTTTCAAAACATAAAATCTTAATTATTCCAGGCTTTTAACCATTAGTGTTCTGTATTCTAGCTGTAGTCAGAATATTGAGAAATGTAAGAATATTTCACAATTCAAGAACTGCTGAGAGTAAGTGGGATGAATTTGAAAACTGAATCAGTAAACGAATGCTTCTTTTGAGTCAGTTCTTTTCAACAAACTGATTTGGTTCACAAATTCGACCAATTCCATCATAAATCAAATGGATTTGTTCAATGAGTTCAACAATCCAGTCACAGCCGTTGTCTAGTCAACATCTCAATGGAAGAAAAGATTAACTTAAAATTCTCCCTGTTCCTTGCATACAAAGCTAGCTTATGACTTCAGAATTATAATGAATTATTATTATAGAATTATTATGATTCCAGGTGATTTTAGCATTTTAAAGATTAATAGCTATGATCACAGTTCACAGTTCAAGACAGACAGACAAACAGATAGATGTGAATTTATTAGTATCAAAAATCACATCCCATAATCAATAATTGGTCCAAAAAATTATAAAAGAGGTCAAAAGATAAAAGAGGGGCAATCCTTTACCTCAGATTAATTTTCGGCTCATATTCTTACAAGCCGATGAACAGTTGCAGGTATTTTCTTGAGCCGTGGGGCAGCTGGAGGGGCTCTTTCTGAAACCTTAAAAAATATCCCCATTACTCGCTTCCCCACATTACTAAAATTATGGATAAGCTGAGAGAAAATGGCAGGCATATTTAAGAAGCTAGACCTATAGATGCTCAAACAGAGTGATATTTTACTCAAAGTGCAAAAATAACTTTTTCATGCAATACTGGCAAACATTCTTAGTAACAGCAGTCAAGTGTGAGTGACAAAATGCCAACCAAATGTAAACCTGATCCCAAGATAACCATGAAAGGGTGTAAATTATTTTAGGTTAGTCTAAGACATTTTGTATTGGGCAGTTAAATACAATTATGTAAACTGAGAATGCTCTGACTGGTCATTACTGGGTAGATTCCAGCCCACTGACTCTTCATTCCATTATTTCATAACCATAATGAACTGTTTCATCAATCCAATAATCTATCAATCCATAGCCATCTCAATTGTGAGATCAGGCTGGGATAACTGACTGGTCAGAAAACACGTTCTATCTGTACGTATTTGAGGTTGTTTTTACGTAAATTTCGATACGTATCGAACCTGTAATTACGTCCAGATAATACGTAAATGACACTGTAAATACGTAAAGGCACATACGTATTGGACAGTTTTAACTTACGTCTAAATATGTACGTTTTGATTGTGAGATCATGCTGCTCAATTAGACAGAGGCAAATGTGAAAGTCATATCCCATGAGCAGAACACTGAAGAAGAAGAAAAAAAACCTTGCAGCAGTGTTTTTTCTATGTTCTGCCCAAGACTCTATTTGGCCCGCTGCTTACTGTTACGGTCTGGCATTTGATTGATGTCCTAACAGAGGCCTGCTGCCTCTCTGTAGGCCGAGAGTTCACTCTGCATTCACAGCACCAGAGATCTGCACAAACACTGCCTTCTCATCAATGCACACGGCTCTGATGAAACAAGGGGAAAGATGGAAGTGCCCATTAAAATACATGTGTAAATCTAACATCAGTTTATCAGCAAAAAAAAAAAAAAAAAGTGAAAAGTGAAGTGACATTCAGCCAAGTATGGTGACCCATACTCAGAATTTGTGCTCTGCATTTAACCCATCCAAAGTGCACACACACAGAGCAGTGAACACACACACACACTGTGAACACACACCCGGAGCAGTGGGCAGCCATTTATGCTGCGGCGCCCGGGGAGCAGTTGGGGGTTCGATGCCTTGCTCAAGGGCACCTAAGTCATGGTATTGAAGGTGGAGAGAGCACTGTACATGCACTCCCCCCACCTACAATTCCTGCCGGCCCGGGACTCAAACCCACAACCCTTCGATTGAGAGTCCGACTCTCTAACCACCAGGCCACGACTTCCCAAGATCTCACAAATGATGTGTTGCTTTAAGGAGGGATGAAAGTGATGTCAAAAGATGTCAGGAGAAAGAGTCCAAGCAATGACAAGTGCTGAAGATCAAACCCCAGACTGCAGCCGCGTGGGACTCACTGTGATCACTGTAAACAGCCGTATCAACACTAATTAAATGGAGTTGAAATATTGGTCATATCATGGGAAGAGATGTTTATGTGTATGTAAACTTGCAGCGGTAGCTGTGGAGTGAGAGATAGCCCTGTATAAATTATATATTTTAAGGGTATTCACATAGACTTGCTGCAAAAAAAAAGCATCCTGAAGCCATTCATTTTCAATGAGAACTGGCGCTTCTTGAAACCATTTTAATTTTATAATAAATTAAATCATTAACAACAAAACTTATTTTACCAAAATTAGAGGGATTATACAAAATGCATGTTTTATTTTATTAATTTTTTTAGTACTGTCCTGTCCCTGATATGCACATGTAATAGACATATTGAAAAGATATTTTACAAACAGTAACATATGTTTTTATATAGTCCACAAGACAAAACAATTGCTGAATCTATAAAAATGTCCCTGTTCAAAAGTTTACATTCTGTGTGTCTTTACCTAGATGACAACCGTCATCTTTTTTTTTTTTTTTTTTTTTTTGATGATAATTCATGAGTTTTGAACAGGGAACAATTAAAATGTCTATTGTTCTTTAGAAAAACAGCATGACAGTATGATTTTGAGATCCATCTTTTCACACTGATGACAACCGAGCGACTCATACACAAATATCACTAAAGGTTCAAACATTCACTGATGCTCCAAAAGAAAACACAATGCATTAAAGAGCTTGAAATTGAAGGTCAGGGTAATTGTAATTTGTCTGCTGGAAATCATTTTGTAAGTATCTTCTGTATAGCTTCTGAAGGGCAGTACTGAATAAAAAAAAAGATAAATAAAAAAAAATAGAAAAATCTACACATCAACAAATGCCCCCAACACACACACACACACACACACACATTTATATGCCCCTTGTATGCATATGTGATAAAACTCCACAAATCAAAAAGTCATCATATTTTCCCAGATCACCTGACAGAGCTCAGTCAACAAAACGAAACACCGTAAAATGAACAGATCCTATGAAATTTAGTAATTTGTTATGAGGTAAGGTCAATCGAGGAGGAAACCTGTTATTTTATAGACTGAAAATTGAATAACTCTCTTTCTTTTACGAGACAGCTCCCATGCGAGCGGAGCGACCTCCAGTTGAATTGGATGTGTGTATGGATGGTTCAGGTTACTAACTGGATGACATTGGTGGTGTTCTTATACAAGCCTGTAAAATATATGTCCAGTCCCCAGACTGGATGCAGTATAGTGGACGAACGATTAAATGAGACTGGAAAGCTAGGGACAAAAGGTGACATAAGGATATACAATGTTATTGAGTTATAATTAGCCTGTTGCATAAAGTAATCTCAACCTGTGATCATTTACATAAATTGTAGATGCTTAAAGGGTAGAATTGCATATTAAAATAAGAATATACTGCCTTGCTTATTATAAAGAGATGCATAAAAATCCATCCCATATCATCTGAACATATTACAGACTTACACACTTACATTTGTATGTCGATGCACACTTCTGACACTGATCTCTCACAGATTACTTGCAGTGTGTTTCCAGTTCCAGGTTGTTATTTTTTTGTGGTTTGTCATGAAAAGTTGTGTTTCAAAGTAATTATGCTTTGCAACCTGAGGAACCTTCAACCTATTGGTGGATATTGCACCACAGAGTTTAACCCTTTCGTTTACCTTTGGTCAAATATGTCCAGGTGCTTATTTAGATTTGTTTTCTCTTTTTTTCTTTTCTGGCAAGGTGCACCATGGGGAACACACATATTTTTCCTTGGATAATTTTTATTAATTTTTATTTATTTTTTTGACCCATCAAACTATGATAAACATATCTAAACTATCTAAAACATTTATCGTTTTATACATTATTTGTATGTTTGGGGGATTTGGCTAAATGTGTTTGTTGCCGAAAACATTCTGTGACAATGGATATGAAAGTAACAAATGCAACTTTCTAGAGTACGTTTTTTTGTTTGTTTTTTACCATCTACGCATCTAGTAATTTTTGTATTATGGCATCATTAAAGAAAACTACTATTATTTAAATAAATAAAAGCCATCATTTGATTAATTTCCCCTCCATCGTCAAACAGTGTTGCCTTCAGGCAACAAATCAGATCAAATATTATTTTTCTAAATTATTTTTTGATCGAAGTTTCTGATCTAATGATGAACTAATGATTTTAATTTTATACCATAAACGTCAAGATAAAATGAACATTGTTTTCATAATGCATGCAATAAAGGGTAAATTGATGAATGAGTCTCATTAGCAATAACTGCCTTTTAGATTAACAGCAATAACAGCCAAATTCTCAGTTTTCATCATTTCTAGATTGTTCAGAATTGGATTTTATTGCGAAGATATGACCTCTAAGTGTTCTGTACTTATCTGATTCTTTCTAATTCCGTCCGTGTCCCTATCTCACAGCAGTCTGCAAAGCAATCTCCCACAATTCACCTGCGATTCTAATCTCACACATTCAACTTCCTATTCTCTTTTTCTCTCTCTGTCTCTATCCGTTGCACATTCACTTTCAATACCGCTAAAGACGGAACAATAAATAACAGTAAAAAAAAAGTGTGAGTTAGAATTTAATCTTTCAAAAGTGCTTCTTCACGTCCTGCATATGTATTCTTTTTTGCACTGAAGAAAAATTGAAATCTTTTATAAGAACATGAACAATGGAAGAGAAGATATAAGAGACAGAGACTAGTGCCATCATTACATTTGTGCCGGTGGGACCAGGCCTTACTAAAATTGTTTTATGTAAAAAAAAAAAAGAAAAAAAAAAGGCTTATTTCTTTTGCAAAATTCTATTTGTTAAACAATTTCTGCTAAACTGAATTATTATGCAAAGCACATAGAGACCAGATGACAGACTGGACCTAAAACCTTCAGATGATGCAACTCACATCTCTGTCTCTGAGAGCTACAATAACTCTGTGTGAAACTCTGTGTATAGGCCTTTTACTAGAGAAATTAGTGCTTACAAGTGCCCAAGCAATGCCCTTTTACCTTTAACATAAACATTCATCAGCCTCAGGACGTAAGACTGAAGACCATTACTGACAGTGTGTAGTATCAGGTTCATATGACTGATTCTATCCTTCTTTTCTAATCACTGAACCTTACTTACAGTTGTATGAGGATGTCATTGAAAGTGTTTTAAGCTTAACCAACATACAGTTCACTTGATGAAAAATAGGAATGTCATTCAAATACCATGCAGTGGTTTGTATTTGGTTAGCAATGAAGTCTTGTGTGGAGTTGGCTCTCTGAAGGTTATTTCACGAATCCTAGCAAACAGAAGATGAAGAGGAGGATGAATATTAACTTTCATCACCCCAGCAGGGGAGCCGTCCTGGCAGAAGAACCCGAGGGCAGGTCAGTGCAGAGATAACAGGGGTGGACAGCAGACAGCTCCTTTGTGTGTCGGAATGGCTCATAGTTGCTCAGTAGGTCAGACTGACCTCTGTTTAGCTAGTGCTAATGTAGAGCAAAAGATATTAGCGCTCCTGTTTTATCAGCACTAGGTCATGTTATCTTTGTTAAAGCAAAAGATTGGTTGCACCGAGGGGCCTCAGAGGGTCAGAACAACTGCAGCTGATATGAGGCATTGCATGTCTATCAAAGCATTTTTAAACCATTAAACTGTTCACTGGAGGAGCACGTTATACTACCAAAATCACCTCAATGTGCGTTATGGAGATTTTCCCAGAGGAACTGTATAATTAAGAGAGTAGATATGATTTAATTAAGACCACTATAATTATTCGTGCCAGCCATCCCATGTGAGAATATGACCCATTTTATACAGGGTAAGGGGAAGTCATGTAGAGCAAAGGATTATTTACGTATTAATTATATAATGTAAATGTAAATATTATATAAATATAATTGATTGACTAATTCAGTGAAGGATTCGTCAAAATTATTCAAACCTGTAATCGGTAGCTCATAATCATAGTATATGATTTTGCTTCACAAAAAAGAACCATTATAACCACTCATCACAAGCATCATTTGTTTAAGAATTGGACTATACAACTTTTTGCATGCACCATGTTTCTTGTCAATGTCTGGCAGTACACTTTTTTATTTTCATCATTATATCAAACATAGACTGCTAATTCATATTTACAACTAATAACTGCTAGAAAGCAATAGAGGAAACATATGTACATATGTTATGGTTGTTCCTTCATTAACAGATTTGTAAAATAATTATAAATAACAGCATTATCTGTTTCAAAGTGTTTTTATTTATTTATTTATTTATTTATTTATTTATTATTATTATTATTATTATGATTAAACCAGACTTAAAATGTATTGGATACTAGCTTAATACCCTCGGCCATGGAACAACACTTCAGAAAGTGACGGTTTCCAAAATAGGCTACTTCAGAAGATGTCCATTCCTATTGTAGGCTGAAAGTTGGAAAACTTTTCTGAAAACCAAGCTGACTTTAGGCTTAGATTGGAAAATCCTTGAGCTTTTTAAAAGTGCCAGTAATTGCTTCCTCAGAGCTGCAATATCCCGCAAAGAGCTGGAATCCCGCTGGAGGACTTGCTTCCAAAGAGCTTTCTGTCAGATACAGTGTGATTAAGGATAAATTGCATTTTTTGGGGCTTACCATATAACGTAACCCATAAAAAGCTGCATAAACAGAAGAGACAGCAATGCTTCTCAGCTATTTTCAGTGATTGCCAGTTGAACTATGGATTAGGACGGTCTAAAATTCATTTATGCTACCTTTCTTCCCACCCACTCAGTCTGAATTGGCTACAAAACTGTGTTTTTACAGTTTCAAGTACTGCACGACTAAGACAACATTTTGATTGACATGTAGCCTTATATGTTAACTATAAGAATAATGAGAGTGAATTTTCTGTTGAAAAGACTATCTTAGACCAGTAAAATGATTTGGTGCAAAATAAATAATAATAAAATATAAAAAATAGATGACTAAAACTCTGCTCACACTACCAGTGACTTAGTCACTGCATGTCACCAGTGGCTGGCAGTCTGGTTGCTACTGGGTTTTCACACTACTGGTAACCTAATAATGTTTATGAATGGCATTCACGGATGTACTCCATGTTGTAGACAAGAATACAAGACAAGAATTGCCGCTACAAACACACATTTTAGAAGGAAACGACTAAATATAAGTGGAATCGATACATAAAATGCTTAATATTAAAGATGAATGAGCAGTGAGTGCTCTTTGCCATCGCAGTTAATTATCTATAGCAAAAGCATAAAGCGCCGGTCCATCTGCGCTGACGAAACCATTCAGACTCGGAGTCAGCATGGTAAGTACCACAGTATGTACACAGAGACATAACATAAATTATAGGAAAGTAGCTGACAGCCATATTTTACTTCTCGTCCATCTTGCCCCGACACTCCACTACAGAATAAAGTGAAGGACCATGTGCGCTGAACTGACTTCAGTCCTAATAGTTGTCCATCCAATAAGTCGCTCTTTATTTGCATAAAGTTAGATATATATCAACCTTGTTGTGTTGCTGGACACACCTACATCCTGTCACCACAACATACTGTAGTTTAACTGTGCACTTGACTAAAACTTGTTTTGCATTCATAAAAAAAGACAACATTTCAGTTCAGATGACAATTCATTTCTTAACAACAACAAAACTAAATTGTGATGCTGTAACAGGTAAAGAACTCTAACTAGAAACTTTTGTGGAGAGTTCATGCTGTATAACAACCTAGAATAGGCTTAATTCTTTATAAAGCACAGTTAAATGATGGAGTGATGACATGTAAACTAAATGGAACGGATATGAGGTTGATGCAAACAATTCTAATAAGGAGGGCAATATGGGAAAACACATTGCTGTGCCAAGATCCACAGCAATGCTGCATATTTTACAATAATATATCCTAAGATAATCTGGTTTGTAATCCACTTTGTTTTACATTTACCTAAATATAACAAAAAACAAGTATGAACTAAAGCTGACATGCAACAACAATGCTGACTGATGCAAACATCAAGAGCACAGCAGTGACATGATTTTTAGTCATTCAGAGCAATTGCTTATCTGACCTCTTTAAATACTTTTGGAAGTTTCTATCCCCCAGACTTGGCAGCTACAAGCTGTCTCTCCCATCTTGAATAGATCAACATGATTATGCTTGAATGCCTCACATTATCTCAGACGTTCAGCATACCACATAGCCAAAATATCTTTGAGGACCAAATGGACATTGATATTCAATTAAAGGTACAAATTACTTTGAATACTAATTTATTTCTGCTCTTGTATTCCATTAAGCACTCTCCGAATGATTTCCCATGTGTTTATAAGATGTCAAGTGCCTAAAACTGAGTGATGAAAAAAAAAAAAACTAAACTGATTTACAACCAAACATCCCCATGCACCACTTTATTTTATCTGAAGATGTCCATACATGTGAGATCCAGAACACAACCATGGGATAATGTCTGACCTTTAAAACTTGAGGAGGAGAGACGAGAGACCAAGATCGTTATCGCCCCTCAAAGAGACACCTTTCTGTCTTTGTCACCTGCAGAGTAGCACTGACCACAATTGCTGACGGTTGACCACCAGCTTCATCCGGTTTTGTCTCTGAGATGTGTGACTGCTATTATCTTCCCCTCGATGACCTTCCAAAAGCTGTAATCTTCAACAAACACTTGCTTAACTACTTCCTTTATTCCCACATGTCATATCCCAAATGAAGTTTCGTTGCTAACAGACACTTGCCCAAATATACAGTATGTGGAAACATGTAATTTCAGTGACAACAACACAACACACAATAATATTAAGTATATTGGTAACCGTTTGTAAAAGCACTGTATTAAATTAAATAATAACCATTAGTTTTTGTCATGCAATTAAATACTCAGTGTTGATGTGTCCATATACTGCATTACCATGCACTGCTAGTATCACCCAGATTCTTGTGTTCTACACACAGTACAGTATGTTTTCAGGTATTCACAAAGCTAGAAAATGTTCAAAGGTGACAGAAAGCCATCCGCCAAAGTTGAAGCAGCATTCGTCACACTCATAGATCTTTCTCACTGTGAATTTTAAACCACTACACCAGCTTGAATGTAAAAAGATCATACTCTATGACAAAAATGTCTCTGATGGCTTCAGGAAGTGAGCTGAAATGGTCTGACAAAATCCATATTATCCCGGGCTTATGCATTTAGATCTGTCATTAAAGGACTGAGATGTAAAGAAATCCCTGTATGCTTTCCTCACATCCAATTTGACAATAATCTGTTTGATATTCCAATCCTACACTAGTAGTTAGTTTGCTTGGAAGGTTTTAGGTTTTGCAATGATAAAAATGCATAACTTAAACATATACCCATATAAGATAATGTATTTTGATTTGAAAGTAATAATAATAATACATTATTATATTATGAAAAATATATAGTTTATTTCACATGTAAAAGCTGTGCAAATTCAAGAAGGTACAAACCATATTAACTGGATAATAAATTGAAATTGTGCTTTAAATCATTGTAATTCTTTTTAGCCCACACTAGTCTGCATCCTTTACAACCTAACAGAATCAAAAAATTGGGAATTGCACCCTGCAGACAGCACAACGCAGACAACACTTGCAAATAAACGGTGAGCAGAATTAGTTCTTAGTGAATTCTCCCAAGGGTACTTCAGGTATCTCTATATCTAGAGAGGTCATTTGAGTCTGCTTGAGGAGTTGAGATGGTCTACAGCAAGACAGCTGGATAAATTCATCTGCCAGAGCAGAGATCAAAGGGTCTGGATGAAATGACTCCAGATCAGCAGTCAGAGCTGAGATACTGTACATATGCATGCAGAAAGAACACGTGCAGGACTGGCTTAAATTAGACGACCCATGAAGAAACCTGTATGCCACTTTCCATCAGACCACTAGGAATCCAGTGCTAATACAGTTAATCACTATTCAGCATCTGACACTAAAGACTGTTATATATGAAAAGTAAGTTCTAAATTTATTCATAAATACTTTGGAAACAACAGTTTGCATCACTAGTGAACCAAAGAAGCTGGTTTCTCTTCCTTTGATGCGAGGGTATGGGGGTGGCATGCATTTAAGGTGAGAGTCTTCCTTTTCACAGCAAAAGACCTTTCAAAATAAAGGAAAGAAACATGATCTAAATCAATGCTAATGCCATGTTTCATTTAGTTTTGAATGTAGAATATAAATGCTCCAGATTTGGCGTCTTGCCATCTCTGGCTCATTGTTTCAAAGCCTGTGTAGTGTGAAATTATTTACTTGTTATACTCTACGTGAATAATTCATACACCAGTTACACTATGTTTTGAAGGCTCAGTTAATAGTAACCTTGTTATGGTCATAAAAAAACTTCAGATTTAACGTTCCTCGTTAACTGGAGTATTTTTAACAGTCTCTCCAGAGTCATTATTTGTAAATATCAATGTGAGATCTCTGATCACAAATATGCATGTGTTGAAATTAAAGTAGTTGTACCCATTTTATGCTTTGAAATATTACCAATAAATAAAGAGATTCAATCTTCATTCACTCATTGAATAATCTTAAATCATTTGTAATAAAAAAAAAATGATTGGATCTGGTTTAAAAAAAAAAAGTCAATTTACAACAGTTGTGAACTTTATTTGGTATCAGATAATAGATTATTGGCTAATTTATTTATAAAACCGCTCTTCAACTGCTCTGCCTTTGGACTTAATGGAATGAGTATATTTCAGTCTTTGACATGAATTAATGGGCTCATATCCTCCAAACTGCTGTACTCATCTTTGGGATGCCAGCTGTTTAACAATGAGCTGTAAATTTAATACAAATTCATAGCGACATCTCCTTATTATGTGGTCATGAGAGAAGCTTCTTACATGTTTGCTACTCTGGACCTTTAAGTGTTTAAAACTTTAAAGCGTAAAAGTGTTTTACTATATCATAAAGACCACATACAATTTACCTGCTTTTTTGTAATCCATTAAATAAGTATTTTTAAATTGTCTTTATCTGGTGATTTATCTGAGATCTGAGCTTGCCCATATTTGAACTTTTGATATTTACTGAGCCTCACCATGCTGCTGTCAGTGATTACCACCTGCTCAGCTCTGCTTCAGGCCACATAAAAGAGAATATGAGATCCCTGAGACATTTCTTCCATTATTTGAACCCTGCACATTCTATTATTACATCTGAAGTTTATAAACTATTAACGTTCAGCTTAATAAATAATGAACTGAAATGGGAAGAGAAGCTCCACTGTAAGAATAGATGGGCTGCATATCATGATTAATACATATGTGTTCTGCACAAACAGAGAGGATGATGTCATCTCCAGCTTTGTTACAGGCGATCCAGATGCCTCAGTGTGAATCTTACTGTCTTATCTCCTACTAGCTGAATTTGTGAATTTGCAAAGAGAAAAAACTACTGTAAAGTGTGCTGATCTTATAAAACAGGTCTTGAATTTGTAGCTGATAAACAGTTGATAAAAACATCACAATAATCTATAAGCAGTTCACATGACTCCAGTCCTACAATTAACATCAGTTAAGCAAAAATATGCATGCTTGTAAGAAAAAAATCTATTAAGGTGTTTTAACTTTAAACCATGGCTTCTGGTTATAATCCATAATGAAAGTCAATCCCTGTTGTCCTCTCACACCAAAATCCACCAAAATATTTGTTTAGAATGGTTTTGAGCTGTTTTCGCTTGTAAAAATTTCTTGATCTGTGTATATTTCTCTCCAGTCAGAGACAGTCAGTCGAGGTTACTTTTTCAATGGAGAAAGCAATATTACAGAGGACTCATATTTTAGCATTGAAAAACATATTAATGTTTTTTTTTATTATTATTATTATTATCATTATCATTATCATTATTACAAGCACACAGCTTTTCATTTCACAAGACATTAATTGATGGACTGGAATCATGTGGAGTATTGTGATGTTTTTATCAGTGGTTTGGAATGTATTTATATTAACATATTTCATTGTTACTAGTATAATATATATTATACACAATGAATGAATTAATCGAGACAATTAATCATATTTGTATTAAGTAAATATTTATATTATGATTTTTCAATAAATATACATTTTCTTTAATTATTCTTATAAGCATGATAGTTTTTTTTTTTTTTTTTTTTTTTTAAACCATCCTCATTTGACATCACATCTCATGTACTAGCCTGGAGGAAGAGTTTGTAATGTACTACTAGTGCAGATCTTACAACTCACATTGAGATGAATGGGAATACTAATTGGACAGCTCTCACCAGGTATGCTAGACCTCCTTGGTTGAAATTAGTCTCAATGGGATTCGTTGCAAAATGGCCAATGCGTTTAACATACCAGAAATTGAGAGAATGCGCATCGAAGCTTTAGTGGGAAAAAGAGTTTTAAACAGTCCTCATCTGCCGCGCAGCAGCACTGACACACACCTGATAAACGCGCGCGAGAGAGAAATGATGGAGACTTGAAGAGAAAGTGCAGAAAAACAGCGTCTATTTCGTTCATATCTTGAACAAACTACAACAGGTAAAGCTGTCATCAGTGTGGATATTGGCAATATCGTTAACAGTTCTCGTTTATAATCATAAGGCTTCTTCTTAACAAGATCTTAGTCCATGCTGTGTTCTGTTAATGAACTTCATTATTTGAAGTGCACTTGCCGTCCAGTAATCGCAAAAAGCTTTGTGCTTTGTTACTTTTTAATTTACAAAGTATCAGCTTTAAAATTATTCCAAATTCGTAACAAAATTCAAACAATAAATACAGTTTTGGTGCTCTTTAAGGGGCCGTTGACATATCGCCCCTAAAAACGCGTGGAAAACGCTAGGCGCGCCGCTTTCATTATGAGCACGCACGCATACCGCGCGCCTACATTTGAAATAACGAGCTTGAGCGCGCAAAAGACGGGACATGTGAACTGCCCCTAATGCGGCAGGCGCGATCGCGAGTAGTGCCTCAGTTCAAGCAGCACGTGAACCTATCATACCTCGCTCAGTCGCTCTTTACTACTAGAGTAGCTACATAATGAACATGAATTAACATCAAAATGTAGGCTATTTTATAAGAGATTCTACAGTACAACACTTTCGAAATGCGGAAAACGTGTAAAGCTTGTAAACATTGCAACGTAAAATTAACTTCAGTAACCTTTCGGTGTCCATAAGCTCATCAGTCAGCTAGAAAAATAACTATAAAGAGGAGCATTTTGCTATATTTATGAGCTATTGAATTTTAATATTTTTACTTAACCTGTTGTCTACATGATTCAACTCCTCCTATAAAATTTAATTTTACTAATTAAGAAAAACAGACTGAAAGTGTGAAAGACATGCACTCTTAAAAATAAAGGAGCTTAAAAGGTTCTTCACAAAACAATTTTGGTTCCACAAAGAACCATTCAGTCAAAGGCTCTTTAAAGAACAATCTCTTTCTGACCTTTTCATAATCTGTTATTGTCTTCAAATGTTAAAGGGTCTTTATGAAACCATTTAGGACAGGAAAAAAGGTTATACTATGTTATCATGAAGCACCTTTATTTTTAAGAGAGTATGAGAACATTTACAGGATGCATTAAGGAGGACCCCAAACTATACTCAGGGGCCAAGTGATGCTTATGGTCCATGATATTGGTACAGATTTTGTGTAATAAACAACGCATGACTGTATGTTTCAAGTTGGAAAAGACATTTAGCTCCCACTTTAAGTGAACCTTCATTCCCAGGTCATCTACAAGATGGATTAAAATGCTGATAAAGTCAAGAAAAGATGAGACATAAACACTTCAGTATGATTAAAAAGTTAAAATGTAAAATAAATAATTTAAATAAAACGCATAAAACATTTTTATTCTGTGGCACCTAAAAAAATCATTTGGCACCTAAGTTTGTTTCTTATAGGAGCCAATGGCTCCTTACTCGATTTTTTTGTTTGGTGCCCTGCAAGAGAGTGGTGGATAAAAAAAACAACGATATGTCGCATCTAGGGTACACCAGCGGGAATACAAAAAAAAAAAAAACACCAGCAGGAATACTTGAAACATGTCAACTCATTTACGCCGACATCACCTTAGTGTGTCAGTATCTGGGAAAAGACGAAAAAAAGGAGAAAACATACATGTGTAACACAGGTTAGAATTCAGCTATTTAAGAAACAGAAAGAAAATAATATAACTTTCAAATAATTATATTTCTAATAAAATACAGGATATATTTAAACAAAAAGCTTAATAACGTCATTGCAGTTTAAAATAATAAATTAATAAAATGACTAAATGCCTAATTAACATAATCACTCTGGACGGAGATTGCGCGTGACGTCATTGAGACGAGACGCGAAAGCAACGAGAGACACACACATTGCTGATCGCGAGAGGAAAAAGCTAAGATGAATCTGAGGCAAATATCTAAATAATCCTTTCTAATATTCTAATAATATGATGTATAATATGTTGCAGACCTATTATTTAACTATATTGGGTTACTTTTAGAACGTGATTGTCGATATTGCCGCTGATGATTGTTGATTGAGAACCCCTGTGAAATCCAATGTGGGTTAAAAGCATATGAACCCCGGATTTGGTGAGTTTCTAAGTAATATTTGTTCATCTTACTGAAAACTGAATGTTATAATTGTTTATTGAAGTTCTGAAGTGTTTTATGTTTGTAATAGTTTCTGAAGGAGTGTGAAATGTGATGTAATATTCCAATTAAGCACTTACATGCTATATTGTGCATAATTACATATTCTGATATGTTTTATCTATGCTGAATAAGAAAGAAAAGGGTTTTTGAATACTATTTTCATATAGATTGATAGATGATTGATGAGTGTGTAGTGTGTGTATATTGTGTTGTTCTAAAGGAAATGGTGTGTAAATGCTTTTGAAACTTAAGACGCTGTTTGTATGAACAGGTCAGGTTTTTTTGGTGTGATTGGATCAAACCCTTCATACGATGAGATGGCGAGCCTCCCAACTGAATCTCTGTGAATTTGAGAAGTGCGGATGGAGTAAACCTGTGCGTTCCAATGGATTAGTGCTTCTACTGATCAGGTGGAATCCAGTTCATTGCATATATTCTGATCGGTAGGATCGGACTTTTCCTTAAGCGATCATTTTGCACCATTGACTGTTGAAACGAAGCTTTCATCTACACCAAGAGACTTTTGCACACACTAACATATTTTTTCCACTTTGGATGACAAAGAAACATTTATTTATACACAGACTGAGAAGTTATTGACTTATATTGTTGGAATTATTTTCGAATTGTTTCAAATTGAACTATTGTGATATTATACTTTTCTTTTATTATTTCAATTGTTTTAATTTGGGTTCATATTTTCTATGATCTTTTATATAAAGATAGAAAAACCCTAAATATAAGAAAAGCTCTTATTAAACTAACAGTTAGTAAAACTAAATATCTATAAACCAAAATAGAAACTAAACAACTGAAATATAAGTCGAAGACCTAGAAACAAATAGAAAGAAAAGCTAAACCTATTTAAATAGAGAGCAGAGCTCAAAGATAATAAAAAGAACAACCAGGGATTGAAAAGAACAATTATTTCATTTGTTTTATTTATTTTTCTTCTATTGTTGTTGTGGTTGTATTACATTTGTTTTTTTTATTATTACTTTTGCACTAACAAAATACATCTGAGTCATTTCCAGCTATTATCTGTGTCCTTGTGTGCCTTGATTACTTACCCTCCTGTAACGAACCTAGTCACTGGTCCAATATCAGGTGTCTAAAGTGACCTGTCCCTTAGTCAAGTAACTTTTTATGCTACAAAAGTGGCGAGCCAGCCAGGAGTGGTATAGTTTGTAAATTTAAAAATTTTGAAGGGCACAAAAGAAAAAGAAAAATCAAACTAAGTGGTGCAAATAGAGTCAAAATGGAAGTTATTGAGCTTGAAAACATTGTAATTGAAAACTCGGTAATAATTAGTGGACTGACCGACACAGAAATTGACGAAGATCTAACTGACTTCCTAAACAAATATGGTCATATCCATAGACACCTTACCATAGACGATCCCAAATCGCCTTACCATAAAGAAGTCATCGTAGAGTATGGAAGTTTTTCTGCAATAGTAGCTCTCAAACCCCTGTTGCCCTACACTTTCAAGAGCCCACACGATGTTGCTTACCACATAAAGCTTCTATCAAATGTCTATACCTCAGCAGTAACTGAAAGTGCCACAACCCATTATTTTGCTGAATTGAAGAGGATAGCAAAGCTCAGTGGCAGAACTTTCGACGATCTCTTGAAAGAGCAGCTTCTTGCAAACGCGACTGATGTCGCTGACAATCCGGCTAATGCCAATGATCTTGAGTCATCTCAAATGACTGGTCACTCTTCCTCTGACATTCCGCTTCCAACCAAGCGAACTGAGCATTCAGATGAGAGACGAAACTCAGATACAGTCCAAAAAACTAGTACAGGAAGTTTTTCACCCACACTTGAGCCAAAAGATGTGAACCCACCTGAAGTCCAAAGGATGATCATTGAGCATATTTTGAAAAGTGATGGCGCTTCAACCTCTAATGCATCGATCAGGCTAAGAGTGTTCTCAGGCAAAGTTCCCCGACCTGTTGGCGAAGTTGATTATGACACCTGGCGGAACAGTGTAGAGTTAATTCTCCAAGATCCTTCACTGTCTGACTTACATCGTTCCAGAAAGATATTAGACAGCCTGCTGCCACCAGCGTCAGAGATTGTTAAGCAGTTAGGTGCAAAAGCTTTACCTGCTGCTTACCTTGATGTCCTAGATTCTGCTTTTGACACCGTAGAAGATGGTGATGATCTATTTGCTAAGTTTCTGAACACGCTGCAGAATGCAGGGGAAAAACCTTCTTTGTACTTGCAACGATTGTACACCAACCTTCTCAAAGTGATGAAAAGAGGCGGTATTCCTGTTGATGAAGCTGACCGACAGCTCCTGAAACAATTCTGCCGGGGCTGTTGGGATGACACGCTAATAGGCAACCTTCAGCTTGAACATAAAAGGAACAAACCACCTCCATTTCCTGAGCTACTTCTGCAGTTGCGCAGTGAAGAAAACAAATACTTCACAAAAGAAAGTCGCATGAAGCAGCACTTAGGAGTGCAGAGACAAAGAGCCAGTTCCCATGTCGTCACTGCTAATCATCTTGATCTGAATCACAATGAAGTGTCAGAACATACAGAAGTTACCGAATTAAAGAAACAAGTTGCTAAACTTCAGAGCCAGCTTGCTAAGCAGAAGAGCAAAACGACAAGACAAAGTGAATTGTCATCAAATGATGCTGATCTTCAGAGTCAGATGACAAAGCTCAGTGTACAAAAGAACTCTGAGTCGAAGAGCAATTCAAGTAAATCAAAGCAAACGCACACACAAGTTCGCAAAGACCCTCCTACAACTCACCATAAACAACCTCACAGGCCTAAGCCAGGCTATTGCTTCCGATGTGGCGAGGATGGACATGTTGTTTCAATTTGTGAAAATGACCCAAACCCGTCTCTTGTAACTGATAAGAGAAAGCAGTTGAAAGAACGTCAAGTCCTATGGGATAGTCAGTATGGTCCAAGTTCCTCAGAAACTTTAAACGCCGCCCAGCCCTGGTAGCGAGACGTACGAGGGCTGTCACTTGTCAGAATAGTCTCAAGAAACCAGTGAACATCAGCAACTTAAAGTCCCATGGTATAAACCGTCTAGTTGATCTACCCAAAGGATTAATTGGTACAAAATGCACTGCTCAAGTGAACATTGAGGGAAAACCTTGTTCTTGTCTACTTGACACAGGGTCACAAGTGACCACCATTTCCCATTCGTTTTATGAGCAGAATTTGCCTGGACTAAGCATAACTTCCCTAGATGACCTGCTGGAAATAGAAGCAGCCAATGGTCAAGCAGTACCCTACTTGGGGTTTGTTGAAGTAAAAATTGCATTCCCCAGAGACTTTCTTGGATCTGACGTTGAAGTGTCTACTCTTGCCCTGGTTATTCCAGAAACCGGAGACACTGCTCAACCAAAGGTGCTAATAGGCACGAACACCTTGGATCTCGCATATGACAAACATCTTGAAACGAATGATTCAGTCTGTCGAGCCGTCCCATTTGGTTACCGAGCTATAATCCAGACCATCGAGCACAGACGCCAACAGAAAGTAGACAGCAGCATAGGAATCGTTAGGCTTCCTGATGTTACCCCTACTGTTGTTCCTGCGGGTCAAAATGTTGTTCTTGAAGGAGTGGTGAGTGTAAAGGGACAAGTAGCTGAAAAATGGGCTGTGATGGAACCCCCTTCAAATTCACCTTTTCCAGGAGGATTGCTAGTTGCCAGTTGCTTACTCAACCTACCTCAGCATCCATTGCGTAAAGTTCCAGTGGTGTTGAAGAATGAGACAGAGCATGATATCATCATCCCTGGAAAAAGTGTGATTGCAGATATTCATGCACTGCAGAAAGTGATGTCGGACAATATTGTGCAAGCTGATTGTTCAGAGTCAAGTAGCCATGAAAAATCCACCAAAGAACTTTGCTTTGACTTCGGTGATTCCAGTTTGCCAGAAGAGTGGAAAAGAAGAATCACTCAGAAACTGCGCACCATGCCGGAGGTCTTTGCATTGCACGACATGGATGTTGGACAAACAAGCAAAGTGAAACACACAATCAAATTACACGACGAAACCCCCTTCAAGCACAAAGCAAGGCCGATCCATCCCAACGACCTTGAAGCTGTCCGCAGACATTTAGAGGAATTATTAGATGCTGGTATCATCCGTGAATCAGAGTCATCCTTCTCTTCCCCTATTGTTGTAGTAAGGAAGAAGAACGGCGATATAAGACTTTGCATCGACTACCGCAAGTTGAATACGCAGACCATCAAGGATGCATATGCCTTACCCAACTTGGAGGAAACCTTTTCAGCACTTCGAGGTTCAAAATGGTTCTCAGTGCTCGACCTCAAATCTGGGTATTACCAGATCGAACTAGAAGAGAAAGACAAACCCAAGACCGCTTTCGTTTGCCCATTAGGTTTTTGGGAGTTTAATAGGATGCCCCAAGGTATCACAAATGCTCCCAGCACATTCCAAAGGCTGATGGAGAAGTGCATGGGTGACATCAACCTCTCGGAAGTCCTAGTGTTCTTGGACGATTTGATTGTCTTCTCAGATACCCTAGAAGAGCATGAAAGACGTCTTCTTCATGTTTTAGGACGTTTGAGGGATTATGGATTAAAGCTTTCGTTGGAGAAGTGCAAGTTTTTCCAGACGTCAGTAAAATATCTCGGTCACATAGTCTCAGAAAACGGTGTGGAGACGGATCCCCAGAAAATAGAAGTCATCAAGACCTGGCCAAGTCCGAAGAACTTGAAAGAGTTGCGTTCCTTCCTGGGTTTCTCTGGTTATTACCGCCGATTTATTAAGGATTATGCAAACATCGTCAAGCCATTAAATGAACTTACCGTGGGATATCCTCCGCTTCAGAAAAGTTGCAGGACGAAAAGTAAGGAAAGGACTTACCTTGACCCCAAAGAACTTTTCGGAGAGCGATGGACAGCTGACTGTCAACAAGCATTCAAAACGCTCATCTCAAAACTTACCGAAGCACCAGTGTTAGGATTCGCAGATCCTGGGTTGCCGTATGTGTTACACACAGACGCAAGTACCACCGGACTAGGTGCAGCGCTCTATCAGGAGCAAGAGGGAGTGCTACGAGTAATTGCATACGCCAGTCGAGGGTTGTCAAGAAGTGAAGCCCGGTATCCTGCTCACAAGCTGGAATTCCTAGCCTTGAAGTGGGCAGTGACTGAAAAGTTTTGCGATTACCTCTATGGAAACACTTTCAAGGTGATCACAGATAGCAACCCCCTTACTTATGTTTTAACTTCAGCCAAGTTGGATGCAACAAGCTATAGGTGGTTGTCTGCTTTGTCTACCTTTTCCTTTACTCTCCAGTATCGACCTGGAAAGAACAATCTGGATGCGGATGCACTTTCGAGACGACCCCATGGTGATCTGGTAAATGATCCTACATCTCAAAAGGAACAAGATCGAATACGGCAGTTTACTTTGTACCATTCACCTGAAACGGCCAATTCCATCTCAGTTTCCATGGATGCAATCCAAGCAGTCTGTGAAAAACACTCCTTACATCAAGCAGGTGGCAGTAATGGTATCACTCTCGTTGAATCACTTTCCATGAGTCCAGATGCAATTCCTGAGGATTACGAGCAAATGGAAGGATCTTCTGTTGTTCCCTGCATGTCGGAAAAGGAATTGAAAGAAAAGCAGAGAAATGATCCAGCCATGCGGGAAATAATCATTCAGTTGGAATCAGGATGTACTGTCTTACCTGTACTTAGACGTGAGCTTCCAGAACTTCCTTTTCTGTTGAGAGAATGGAGAAGACTTGAGTTAAAAGATGGTATTCTCTATCGCAAAAGAGCCCATGGAGACTGTACAACTTACCAGCTTGTTCTACCACTTGACTTAAGAGCCATGATCATGGAGAGTCTACACGATAATATGGGTCACATGGGAATAGAACGGACCCTTGATCTCATCCGGTCCCGATTCTATTGGCCCAGAATGGCCATGGATGTCGAAAATAAAGTCAAGACCTGTAATCGCTGTGTGTGTAGAAAGACCTTACCGGAAAGAGCTGCACCTCTAGTGAACATCCAAGTCACCCGGCCACTAGAGTTAGTGTGCATGGACTTTTTGTCATTGGAGCCTGACCGTAGCAACACCAAAGATATCTTGGTGATAACAGACTTCTTCACCAAGTATGCGGTCGCAGTTCCCACCCCAAACCAAAAAGCCAGAACTGTCGCAAAGAGTCTGTGGGAGAATTTTATAGTTCACTATGGTGTGCCTGAAAAGCTCCACAGCGACCAAGGACGTGACTTTGAGTCCAGGACAATCAAAGAACTTTGTGACATTGCTGGTATCAGGAAGGTTAGAACTACACCGTACCATCCTAGAGGGAACCCGGTCGAGCGTTTCAACCGCACGCTGCTAGGAATGCTCGGTACCTTGGAAACTAAAGAGAAAACCCGATGGAAAGACTTTGTTAAACCACTTGTACATGCCTACAATTGTACAAAGCATGAAACAACAGGATTCACACCGTACGAGCTGATGTTCGGACGACAGCCAAGATTGCCAGTTGACTTGATTTTCAACACTACAGTGAGTCAAGACAATCCTAAGTTCCATTCACAGTATGTGCAATCACTGAAAACTCATCTTCAAGAGAGCTACAAATTAGCTCAGAAGAATGCAGCCAAATCTGCAGAGAGAAACAAAATCCGTTTCGACCGTAAAGTAACAGAGTCATCTCTCGAGGAAGGTGACCGTGTCCTGGTCAAAAATGTGAGAGTACGCGGAAAACACAAATTAGCTGACAGATGGGATCCCGTGGTACACATTGTAGTGAGTCGTGCTGGTGAATTACCTGTCTATACAGTGAAGCCTGAAAGACAAGATGGTCCCTTACGGACATTACACAGAGATTTGTTGTTACCTTGTGGATTCTTATCTCCGCTGATGGAGGATGACACTGATGTAACAAAACCTCAGAGAAAACGAGTAACCAGACAAAACAGAGATGAGGAAACTGATGAATGTCAGGAAAACTATCAAAGTTCTGATGAAGATGACTATGTACCCCAATTCTCTGAAGTTCCAGCCGTCCCTACACAAAGGGTCATCAGAGAGTACAATGTGGTCAGAGAACCTAAAGTTGTTTCTTCTAACTCTGATGCTGAAATTCAATCATCTGTTCCAAGTCATGGTACAGAGACTGTGAATGCAAAAAACATACCCAGAAGAGATGATTCATCCGAAATGGAACGCTTACCTGATATGCAGTACTTACCTGAAATCCAGTCTTCATCCTGTGGGACAGGACCTGTAAAGGAAAACCTGAAAGAAAGAAGCCACTTACCTCAAGTAGAGCAGCAATCACTGGATGTACCTGATGGAAACGAGAAGGACAATGACACACAAGCTGTTGAAGTTGAGGAAAGTGTACATGATGTTCCATTGAGGAGAAGGAGAACAGAATCAGCTGAATCTGCTGAACTTACTGAACCTGGGGAAGAAACAGATCAAAGTACAAGTGAGGATGAAATTCAGTTAAGAAGGTCCAAAAGAGTGAAGCAGAAGTCAAAAAGACTGACTTACCCGGAAATGGGAAACCCAATGATATCCATTATCCAATCCCTGCTTCAAGGACTGAACACTGCTTTTGTAGAAACACTTGCAGAACATCCCAAACCAGTTAGACACCCCAAGCTCTAAAGTCTTAGGTTTTAGCTATGCAAAGGGACTTGCATAGATTTAAGAGGGGAGGGTGTAACACAGGTTAGAATTCAGCTATTTAAGAAACAGAAAGAAAATAATATAACTTTCAAATAATTATATTTCTAATAAAATACAGGATATATTTAAACAAAAAGCTTAATAACGTCATTGCAGTTTAAAATAATAAATTAATAAAATGACTAAATGCCTAATTAACATAATCACTCTGGACGGAGATTGCGCGTGACGTCATTGAGACGAGACGCGAAAGCAACGAGAGACACACACATTGCTGATCGCGAGAGGAAAAAGCTAAGATGAATCTGAGGCAAATATCTAAATAATCCTTTCTAATATTCTAATAATATGATGTATAATATGTTGCAGACCTATTATTTAACTATATTGGGTTACTTTTAGAACGTGATTGTCGATATTGCCGCTGATGATTGTTGATTGAGAACCCCTGTGAAATCCAATGTGGGTTAAAAGCATATGAACCCCGGATTTGGTGAGTTTCTAAGTAATATTTGTTCATCTTACTGAAAACTGAATGTTATAATTGTTTATTGAAGTTCTGAAGTGTTTTATGTTTGTAATAGTTTCTGAAGGAGTGTGAAATGTGATGTAATATTCCAATTAAGCACTTACATGCTATATTGTGCATAATTACATATTCTGATATGTTTTATCTATGCTGAATAAGAAAGAAAAGGGTTTTTGAATACTATTTTCATATAGATTGATAGATGATTGATGAGTGTGTAGTGTGTGTATATTGTGTTGTTCTAAAGGAAATGGTGTGTAAATGCTTTTGAAACTTAAGACGCTGTTTGTATGAACAGGTCAGGTTTTTTTGGTGTGATTGGATCAAACCCTTCATACGATGAGATGGCGAGCCTCCCAACTGAATCTCTGTGAATTTGAGAAGTGCGGATGGAGTAAACCTGTGCGTTCCAATGGATTAGTGCTTCTACTGATCAGGTGGAATCCAGTTCATTGCATATATTCTGATCGGTAGGATCGGACTTTTCCTTAAGCGATCATTTTGCACCATTGACTGTTGAAACGAAGCTTTCATCTACACCAAGAGACTTTTGCACACACTAACATATTTTTTCCACTTTGGATGACAAAGAAACATTTATTTATACACAGACTGAGAAGTTATTGACTTATATTGTTGGAATTATTTTCGAATTGTTTCAAATTGAACTATTGTGATATTATACTTTTCTTTTATTATTTCAATTGTTTTAATTTGGGTTCATATTTTCTATGATCTTTTATATAAAGATAGAAAAACCCTAAATATAAGAAAAGCTCTTATTAAACTAACAGTTAGTAAAACTAAATATCTATAAACCAAAATAGAAACTAAACAACTGAAATATAAGTCGAAGACCTAGAAACAAATAGAAAGAAAAGCTAAACCTATTTAAATAGAGAGCAGAGCTCAAAGATAATAAAAAGAACAACCAGGGATTGAAAAGAACAATTATTTCATTTGTTTTATTTATTTTTCTTCTATTGTTGTTGTGGTTGTATTACATTTGTTTTTTTTATTATTACTTTTGCACTAACAAAATACATCTGAGTCATTTCCAGCTATTATCTGTGTCCTTGTGTGCCTTGATTACTTACCCTCCTGTAACGAACCTAGTCACTGGTCCAATATCAGGTGTCTAAAGTGACCTGTCCCTTAGTCAAGTAACTTTTTATGCTACACATGCAACAAACGATCCCCGCAGCATGTAGACAGACATTTCCAACGGATTCAAACAGGGCAAAAGACATCACCACGGCGATTGGTAGGCTACATTTACGGATATGAGACCTTACTATTTACCATTGATTCTATCATCACCATTATAGCTTACAGGGAATCCAAAGTGCACCCAAACACCAGACCTGTTGGTTATTGGAGGATCTTCTATTTCTGGTCTATTAAACGCATTAGCCAATTTGCAACAAGCCTTCAGCGCGTACTGAGTGAGCGAGCGCTTTACTCTGTAGTGGAAAACGTAGGTTTTAAGAACATGCTTAATGTAATTGAGCCCCGTTACAATATTCCTTCACGAGCCCATTTCAGACAGACCGTAATTCCTGCTTTTTCCCAAAAAACATAAGCCCTATAGAGAACCAATTGAGTAAAAACACACTCAATATAAAGAGTTATAGAGTTCCATATAAAAAGTTTCATCTTTGTATTTGTTCATAACTACTACAATAATATAACATTTTCATTTTTTTTAATAAGGAGCTGTTTTTGTTTTATACAGTATGCTGCTAAGAAAACACCATAGAAGATGGGTAAAGAATAGCTCCATCATTGTTAAATGTAAAAAAAAAACATACTTTGTTAGTTTTAATAAATAAAACATTTTTTTAAAAATCAAGGAAATTTATCTGCCAATTTTTTATTTTTGCTGTATCTAAAACGTACCGAACCGTACCGTTCCGAACCGTGACACCAGTGTACCGTATCGAAACGAACCGTGAAATTTGTGAACCATTACACCCCTAATATATATATATATATATATATATATATATATATATATATATATATCCAATGCGACAGCTGCTTCCCAGCAAATCATCTGGATAAACAGAAATGACTGCTGCTGAGCTGCCATTGATTTACAAATTGGGATCCATTGATTTGATGTGCTTTCACTCAGGAACTGAGATTTACAGACGTGGCAGAATTGAGAAAAATAAATCATGTTTCTTTCATTTAATCAGGTCAGTTTAGTATTTGAATGATTGGCTTCTCAGTGTTTGACATCCCACAGGCAACTTGCATTGACATAACATAATGCTTCACATACCAGCTTCAGTCTCTAGCAGTCATTCTGATCTCCAGCAGCTGATAACATGGAATATGGAAATCTAATCTATAAACATTTAGCATTCAACCTCTCTTTCTCATGCTAATAATAAGTCACTGGAGAAAATCGAATGTTTGAATCACATCTGTTTCCTTGACTTCATACTCAGCCTTGACACTATAATTCCTGAACCACTTCTTGACAGCCGGGCTGAATTTACATCCCCGTGACAAAACAATTTCATATTTTTGCTTATTTTTCAACTTGAAGTCTGAAATGAATGTAATGAGAGAGAAATACTGGTTGCTGTGAAATGATAAACAGACAAATTAAAATTCAAGAATGAACTGGTCATAGGGAGCAACGAGACTTTTCGTGATGAGCCAGTTGGCTGTCAAACCAAATTTATATAGAGCGTACATTTACATTACAAACATTTTTTAAAGGAGGAATACTTCCACCATTGTCAGGCCAGCCAATTTTCGTCACTGATAAAGCAGGTCACAACTTTTACCAAACAGCTCGCTATGCTACACTTCTCCTGCGACATGTCTGCCCCTCAGTCTAGAAACAAATTAGCAGGACTTTGGGTGATATTTGGATGTGGAAAAAAAAAGTCAAGTATAGGTCAAGTTAATCAAGTAAGCAAATTCTACTGCATTCAAGTGTGCTGCCTTTTCAATGTGTAAAAAGCTGTTTAAGGCATATAAATGTAAAATGCTGAATTCAATCTAAATAAATCACAATTATAAGCTTGAACAATAAAACAGTCTCGATTTCATTTATCAGATTAAAGTATTCTTTTTTCTTTATGAATTAAATTAACAGTCATAGGGTCACTGTCTGTTAAGGGATTTGTGCTTGTAAAATACTCTTCCTAAATAAGAATAACTGATCAGCTGTACCTGCAATTTCACTGTGTAGGTGGAAACATGACCAATCTGTTTATTTGATTTTAATATGTCAATGGTAAAACCAAACCAGCACTCTGTTGCTGATTACTGTTTGTACTGTACGTGTTGTTCGGTGCTCAATGACAGCAACTGCAGACGTATATATTTATGTTTTAGCTGATTTGAAGACTCCAAAGTTATTTGTTCACAACGAAGATATAGCGATGATATATAGCAAGAAAAGTGAAAATCAGTTACAGTGGAGGAAGGGACGTTTGGAGGAGAACGTGTGTCTGTGTGAGGAAGACAGACACAGTGGGCTACATCCTCCACCATCTGTTTCCTCTCCCAAAGGGACACGTCTATGAACGGTTCTGTTTTAATGAGTCAAACAAGACTCAAGCAGGTAAGGGAGATGCAACGGGAGAGCTTTAAAATGGAGAGACAAGCCAGAGGTCAATGTTTTGGGTGCAGATGGACAGTAGCAACATTTTTTTCATTTAAACAAAGACTTATAAGATATTGCAGATCTGATGTGCATTATTGCTTTTACAGGCCATAATAACCCCCTCATTGTGTAGTATAATGGTTGAAAATACTGTCTATAAATAAATAAATAACTCCACTTTAACCTCATTAAACTTCATAGCTGCTAAAAAGAAAGTCCTTGGTTTTGAAAATGTATGGGTGCAAAGTCAGTACATGAAAGTCCTATTGCTGTTGAAGAAGGAGAAGAAAAAAATTCCATCTCAAACAGAAAGTGAGATACAATTTTGTAATCTATTATTTGACTTGAGTCCAGGTACAAACCACTGAGGTCTTGTGATTGATTCTCTGATGCAAATCTAGCGGGTCAGATGACTAAAGGGTTGCATTATCAGGTTTAAAGCACATCTTCTCATTAATCTTGTTTCATGGTTTCATAGCAATTTACACACAGGATGACAGCAGTACATCTTCTAAAAATCAGAAAAACAAAACAGACACTGTTGGCCTTAATACTATCCTGTATAGTGAATGCAGAAGAAACTTGAGGATCTAGAGAAAAAATACAAATGAATAAATGCACCTTCAGTCGTCAGAGGACACAATCACTCAAACCAAAGAACAAGAAAAAGAAAAAGTGCTGTTCTCTTCTAATAACAGGCCAATAACTTAGTATAATCCATCTTAATATTTTGCTAACAAAGCAAAACACTGTTTATATGGGAGTGAAGTGAACAAATTTGTACACATTAAAGTCTGACTGTTTTTAGCAGATATGTCTGTGATGAAAGCAAATGGATGACAGTTCTCCGACGTGAGAGCTAAGCTCCTTGCAGAAGTATTTTATGAATCAAATGAAGGGGCAAAATTTAATCCACTTCAAGCCATAAACTCACAAGCTCATAGGAATAAATCCATTTACCAGCAGCATCCTTTGAGTAAACACAAGCAGAAAAGTGTTTGGTTGCAGAGATAACTAGAGATCATGAGCAAAATTAGCATTAGCATTACAACAATTCTGGCAACATATTTTTCCTGTATACATGCTAAATGGATATAAAATGTGTGTACAGGAATAAACACTCCAGTGATATATGGAGTCATTTCCCCCCAAAATTAAATCATTGTTCCAAATCTATAAAAGAGACATCAGCTAATTTCAAAAGCATAAAAAAATAAAATAAAAAACCTGTGTGTGTGTTGCCTGTGCGTGCATGTGTATGTCCTGTATGCGTGTGTGCGAGTGGGTGGGTGCATGCATAATATGTACATAACAGAAGTGACAGTAAAAGACTTTGGTAATACTTTCTATGAAGCCTGTATTTATAATACATTATTAGAGTACTCCTAAGGCACTATAATGAATGCATAATGAACAATTGTAGTTAGTAACGTAATTCATTAAATGACACATTATAGGTAATATAATCAAGACTACTTTATGATTACTTTTAGACTACTTTGAACCTAATTGATTATCACATTGATTTAAATAGGAATAATCTTGTACCATATTGATATACAAATACAAAGAGTAAGAAAATATATTCCATGTGTTGTTATTAACAACATGAAGTGGATTAAACATTGCATTATGTCAAGGTTTCCCAAACTGGGGTTCGTAAAGGAACTGCAGGGAGTTTGTGAGTTTAATGAAAAGCTAATAAATAATAAGGCTACTTAAGGCTACTGTCTACACTTTTAGTATGCTAACATGAGATTGCCGATATAATGAGTTGTCCCAGGAAAAGGGCTGCATGGTTAAATAAAAACATATAGAAACTGAAGGTTCAGTCATCTACTCAGAATATTGTCACATTTTCAGCAAAAATGAATAGAGGAGAAATGAATCTCAGTGATTTGAAAACGAGGCTTTGGAGGCTACTGACCCCTCTCCTCTCCTACCTTTTCCTACAGCCAACAGTAACAAATGAGAAGAACTCTGAATAAAATAAGTTACCTGAATATTAATAGATATCCACTCTGCAGAGTCAGTATGCCCTCTGGCCTTCCTCTCTAACTGCTTTCCTCTGTCTAACCTCCTCAGCTCTCAAATCTACCTGTGTGCTGCATGGCTGGTCATTAAGCTCCAGAAAATGACACATGCATACAAGAAGAGAAGGACAAAGTCATCGACTTGAGCACTCAGCCCAACGATCCAGCGATCTTCTACAGTGTAGAGCCAGAGCTCATTAGCTTCAACAATCAGCGGTGGAGGGTCAAACACACGCAGGTCTTGAGGTCTAGACTCGTGCGCAAGGTGATCTGTACTGAGGAAACTGGTTCAAACCTAAGGTGAGCCGTTTAAGAACTATATGAGACAGTTACAGTACTGTATATGGCAATAAAGAACAGCTTGAGTATTTTGGGAAAATAAATTATGAGTAAGTGCCTTCAAATGTGCTTGAAATGTTTAAGTAATAATGTTTGATAATGCAAGAAGCTAGACTACACTATGCAAGTCAGTTTAACATTCCATATTTTGTATAATAGTATTACATTCTATTTTAAACATAACAGTGGTATAAGTGTCTCATTTGTCATGGTTATAGGAATGCTTTAGGAATACATTATAAATCTGAATAAATTTCCTATTACTGAAGATATATAATGGCATTTAAATTATTTGGAACCTGTCAAATTTGTAAGAGCAGCAGTATGAAAACATATAAAGATCATATAAACTATATAATAAATCTCAATGTGAGAAAAAAAAGTATTAATGATAGTAATAATACAAAATTATTACAGTATTAATAACTAAATAACTGACTCTTTTGTACTGAAGCCAAAACACAAACATTGTGTTTAATGTTGACAGATTGGCACCCTCAAATGTATAGATCATCACAATTAATATCATTCCAAAGCTCTTTTTTTTTTCAAAAAAGTAGTGCCTCACAACACATAATGTGTATCAATTTACAATGTACAATGTAAAAAAAAAAAAAAACGGTAATTTTTCACTAACCATCAAATTGAAAATAAAAAGATATTATGTAAGCATTTTGTTCAAATGTGTAAATGTGTTCTCCTTTTAGCTTTTAAAGTAAACGGGATATCAGGAGAACATTAATAGTTTCCATTGTGTTTATAGTGTAGCTATTAAAGCCTACATGCCATCCCAAGAAAAATACAGATATAATTTTAATATTAATTTCTCTACATTCAGTGAATATTTTGAATCAGTTCTCCCTGAGAGATTTTTAATGCATCCCGCTGCACAATGTGATGCAACATTCAGCAATCGTCCTCATTTTCAGCACATTAAAACACATAAGACACTTCCCTTATATTTCGACTGGGTCTGTTAACATTTTCATACGCTTTTGTTGATCTGTGATTTACAGCTCAGAATGGCCAATTAAAAAAATAATCAAATAATAAATAAATAAATGTTACAGAATGTTTGACATGCAGCCGTCTGTCCAGTCTTTGTACACATGCTGTTTACTTTTTTAAAAGATGAACTTACTTTTTGGAAACCAGGAGCAGAGGCCCTCTGTAGGACAGAAACATCAAACAGATGGTGCTGGGGTAGAGGGCACAGACACACAAGTACACTGGAAACAACAATGAGTATCTGCAGGGAGCTGAGGAAAGGCTCTGCACCTGACTGACTGACTGAAACCATGTGTTCAGTTCCAGAATTACAGTATAGCACAGTATATATGAAGCAAAAGTCTTTAAAAGACAACCATTTATCATTATGTTGAGAAAACAGATTAAATTGAGGATCAGAACTAAAATATGCCTTAAAAATGATTTTAACCTGTTAACCTGACCCCCCATTATGTGACTCACAGCTGAAAGTGCCATACCTAACTTACAATTGTAACAATTTCCTACTTCAGTGTGTTACAAACATAATTTTGGTGTCTTTGGAAAGAAGACCCTTTGGGCTTTACTTTTTATCAACCAGATTTGATAATGCTCAAAAGTATTAAAAGTTATAGACACTGAAGTGCCTTGAATTTTTTTTTTACCACACTTAAATATTTTTTTATTTGATATAAAAATACATGAAATCAAGTCTCAAGTCTCGTTTATTTATATAGCCCTATCTACTACAACGTAGACCAAAGGACTGTACATCTAAAAGCATACAAAAACATACAAAAAACAAAATATGGAATGAGAAAGTCAAGAATTAAAAGAAACAGAATACAAATACGTTTTCACACAAGTTTTAAAAACATCAACTGACGGTGCAGATCTTATATCAGGGGGAAGAGCATTCCACAGTCTAGGTCCAACGACTGAGAAAGCTCGATCCCCTTTGGTTTTAAGACGAGTTCTTGGAAGAAAGAGCAGTAAACAATTAAAGGACCTTTGAGATCTACCAGAGTTCATAAGCACCAAATCCTTGATATATTCCGGGGTCAACTCGTGAACAGCTTTATAAACATATAACAAAACCTTATACTGTATCCGATATTTCACAGGGAGCCAATGAAGCCTTTTCAAGACAGGTGTAATATGCTCCCTTTTCTTAATACCAGTCAGGAACCACTGTCATCCTTCTTCATCCCAAACACCATGACTTCAGACTTGCTGGCATTTAACTGCAAGCAGTTTTGTTGTAACCAACTGGTCACCTCCTTTAAACAAGCAACCAGGGATAAATTAGGGCTTGATCTTCCAGCTCCAATCGGTAAATAAATCTGAATGTCATCGGCATATAGGTGATAAAATATACCATATTTCTTGAAAATTTGGCCTAGAGGCAGCAAAAACAGAGAAAAGAGAATCGGTCCCAGAATTGAACCCTGAGGTACTCCACAATCCAGAGAAACTGACCCGGAGGAAAAATCCCAACCCTCACAGAAATTGAACGTCCCCTTAAATATGAGGAAAAGCATTTTAAAACCGTCCCTCTCAGCCCTACAACGTGTTCCAAACGATTAATAAGAATATCGTGATCAATTAGATCAAAAGCTGCACTAAGATCCAACATAATTAGAGCCCCAGTATTGCCCGAGTCTGCAATAAGTAATAGATCATTTGAGACTCACAGTAAAGCTGATTCAGTACTGTGTCCTGCCTGAAAACCAGACTGAGAGACATCTAACACCTCGTTTCTAGCCAAAAAAGAACTTAACTGAGATAAAACTATCTTTTCCAAAAATTTTGAGATATAAGGCAGCTTTGAAATTGGCCGATAATTATTAAAATCCAACGGGTCAAGAGTAGTCTTTTTAAGAAGGGGCTGAATAACCGCCTGCTTAAAACTTAAAGGAAAAGTGCCTGTATAAAGACTGCAATTATCAATAGCAGTTCACAAGGCCCAGTATAATCGAATGTTGCAGCCAACAAATCCAAAGGCAAAACATCCCAACTAGCAGCTGGGCGTTTCAACTTACCAATAATAAGACTAATATCCTTAACTGAAACCAAATCAAATTTATCAAATGTGCTGACATTTTTTAAAATGTCTCCTGTCAAGCCATTCCAGTCATGAAAACCAGATCTAATTATGTTAACTTTATCTAAAAAGACATTTAAAAACTTCTCACAACACTCAGTGGATGGTAGTATTGAGACAGTATTTGAGTTAAAAAATCTATTAATAGATTGAAACAAAATTTTAGGTGATTTTGAATGCTGTGATATAATTTTGGGAAAAAAGGCTGATTTATCATCCTTTACAGCCTTCTGCTATCCCATACGTAAATCACGTAAAATCTGTTGCGAGATCATAAGTTTATCCTTTTTCCAAGCCCGTTCTGCTCGCCTACACTGCTGTCTGAGATCCTGAGTTTGGTCATTTAACCACGGCTGATGATTAACCTTACTATGCTTGATCTTATAAGGAGCAAAAGAGTCTAAAACTCCAGTACACACAGTATTAAAAGCCATAAGTAACTCATCTGGATCTGCCGTAATAGCTACAGACTCAGGCCATGATACATCAGAAAAAGTAATAAAAATTTCACCAAACGCCTGAGGTGTAGACTGAGTGATTGTACGGGAGCGTATATAAGAAGGCTGATGCTCCACCTTCTCAATTTGCACGTTTACATTAAAAGTAACAGGCAAATGATCTGAAATACAGGCATCATTAACAACAACATCACAGATAGACAAACCTAAAGAAAAAACAAGGTCCAAAGTATGTCCTTTTTCATGTGTGGGACCAAATACATGTTGTATAAAATTAAATGAGTCCATCAGATCAGAAAACTCCTTCTCCAAGGGCTTCCCAGGGCAGCAAATATGAATGTTAAAATCCCCAACAAGTAAAATATGATAAGACAATAATAAAATAGTGGATAAGAACTCAGAAAATTCCTGAATAAAAACTTGACTATACTTTGGAGGTCGATAAACAACTACTCCCAAAACAGACTTATAAAACTCAGTCCCGGAGCAATCTAGAAAAGTAATGGGTTGATAGTGTGACGACTGGGTGAAGGAGGAGCTGGAAACAAGTGTGAGTTAAACAGTTTAATGAATATGAAACAGACAAACAAGGGTACAACACGATGCTGGGAAGACGACAATCCAAGACGGCGGTGAGGCGGTGAGGAATCCGGATGGTGACGGTGAGAAGGCAGCAGGAGAGGATGGCACAGGAACTGCGGGGAATTGAGCCGAAGGTAAGTCGTGATGCTTTGTGGAAATCCGGAGAGTGGATGAGGTTCCGGGGGAAGACACGGACATCCAACGCAAACAACACAGAAGCAAGAGACAGAGATCAGACATGAAACAACGTTCTCACAAACACAAGACGTGAGACAAGCCAATATATAGGGAGTGTGTAATGAGTGACAGCTGCTGCTGATGACAATTAACGGAGACGCCCACAAACTAATCAGTGCAGATGCAAAACACACAGACTTCACCACAAAGTGCAAAACCCAGAGATCACGGTTTACCAACCGTGACAGTAATCCCCCCCCCACCCGCTCTAAGCACTCCTCTTGGAGTTCCCAGAAGGGCCTACCTGCTGATTGTAATCATCAATAAGGGAGTGATCCAATATGTCCCTAGCAGGTACCCAACTCCTCTCTTCCGGACCGTAACCTTCCCAGTCCACCAGGTACTGGAATCCTCGTCCCCTCCGTCTTGAGTCCAGAATACGATTAACCGAATAAGTCGGTTCCCCATCTACGAGACACGGCGGCGGGGGAACCGGAGTAGGCGGATTAATACGTGCATAAAACACGGGTTTAATTTTGGACACATAAAAGGCAGGGTGTATCCTCCTGTACGCTGGAGGTAGTTTGAGGCAGACTGTCACCGAACTAATGATCTTGGTGATAGTAAACGGGCCAATAAATTTGGGAGCTAATTTATTAGATAGGAAGAAGGATTCTTGCCGAGGAATGTTACACCTCTGGACAAACGCTCGAGCAGAGGGGACCGTGACTTCAGATTCCAGACTGGGAAAAACTGGTGGCTGGTAACCTAAACTGCACTGGAATGGAGAAAGGCCTGTAGCTGATACTGGTAATGAATTGTGAGCGTACTCCACCATAGACAGTTGTTGACTCCAGGAAGAAGGATTCTTGGAGACCAAACATCGCAACGTCCTCTCTAAATCTTGGTTGGCTCGCTCAGACTGTCCGTTACTTTGGGGATGATAACCCGAAGACAAGCTAACTGACGCTCCTAGCAATTTTACAAAACTCTTTCCAAAATTTGGATATAAATTGAGATCCCCTGTCAGAAACCACATCAACCGGGAGGCCATGAAATCTAAAGACGTGACCTAGAACAGTGACCGCTGTTTCCTTGGCTGCCGGTAATTTGGGCAAGGGAATGAAATGTGCCGCCTTCGAGAACCGGTCCACTACGGTCAAAACGGCCGTCATGCCATTAGAGGGCGGGAGGGCGGTAACAAAATCTAGTGCGATGTGAGACCAGGGTCTCGAAGGTACAGACAGCGGTTGAAAGAGCCCATCAGGAGGTCGGTTAGATGACTTCCCATTGGCGCAAACTGAGCAAGCAGAAATCCAGCATTTACAATGAATTACGATGCAAATAAGTGCTGATGTGCTGATGGCCACTTATACAAATGGTAATAACACGAATGTGCCATAAAAGTAAATAATCCACTCTCTCTATTCATATAGACGCGTTCACTTTGATAGCCGTGATCATACAGTAATAGCGAGCTGATTTGGGCTGATTTGCACTCAAACAGATGGTAATCATGCAGATACATTCACATTTAACATAAAACACACTCTCACATATATAAAAACTGTTGAAAAATAAAACAAATAAAGAAAAAGGCGATCGCTATAAGTTCCGCCTCCATCAGCTGACAGGTGCGTCAGAGTGCGTCACGAGGGAGCGCCAAAATTCAAATAAACTATCTTTCGCCTATCTTTCATTCACTTTTTTCCCGGTGGATCGCCTCATTCTGTTTGTGACACTGTACGCTGCAAAACCATGCCATTTTTTTTACTACCAAGACGCAGTTTCTTAGCGTGCGTTATTCCATAACGGACACAAACATTTCTGTTGCTGAAGAACTGAAACGTAAACAAAGCAATTATGATCCATATTACAACTTCGTTGGACTAAACGTGCTCCATGAGATGTCATTCAGTGGACCCTTACCTTTCTAACTAAACCGGTATTTACAGCTGTGGATGTGTTTATGACTCGTTATTACGACGGATCTGGTATGTACTGCATTTCCATTATTCTTGTTTTAATGTGTAATGCTTGGACAAATGTAGCAACTACAGTCTTTATAAGCTTTCCATTGAAAAACAGCGATCTGTCGTCGATACTTAGATCTTTTTAATGATATATAGTTTGTCAAGATTAAATTTGTTCCATTTCATTTAATCTATTCGTAAACACTGACTCGTGCTAGTTGAGGGGCGTTGAGGATGCGGCCATCGGAGTGCAGGCTAACAGGTTTAAAGATATTGCATATTTACAAGTTCCATCGCATTTAGGGATGGGAACCAAAAACCGGTTCTTATTCATAACCGGTTTTGTTCTTTGAAAAGAACCGGAACCGTGAGCAATTTCTAAGTTTCGGTTCCGAAAACGGTTCTGGTGCAACACGAGACCAAGCGCTGTGAGCAGCCTTGCGCCGGTGTTCTGAGTATTCGGCGTTTCCCGTAAGGATGTCAAGAACCGAATAACAGACACGCCTCCCTGCCTCTTTAATTACTGAGCACATTGATTCCAATAACGCGCATTCCACAGACTCGTTGCGTTGGCCCGTCTTTAATTGCCGTACACATTGTTTCTCCCCAGACTGTATGTGCACTCGCGCCTTTGATAACTGTGCACATCGTTTTGTCTGACTGTACATCTAACAGCAGCGTGCTGCACCTGCCACCACTAAATAACATTAAATTTGTCCCATATTGTCATTAATATACATACTGGCTTCAACTTGGACCACTAAATAAATAGACTGCTATTGTTATGCAAGTATGAGGGTTAGATTATTTAGTGTACAGGTAATTTCAAGATTGATAAGCAAAGTGATAGAAAATATTTATTTTAATGCATTTTAAATGTTTAAAAATGTGGAAACCACTCATTGCATCACACCATCTCCTGACTGCATTATTATTTGTAAAATAGGGAATTTATGGAGAGTGTGTATACGTTTAACCGTTTATATTTCATTAATTAAGGGAAATTAACAAGTGTCTCAGCCCTCAAGGGACTATTTGGCCAACAAGCTTATTCCTGCTTGAAAAGCAAAACGTTATTGATAATGCAAAAAACATCAACTTTGAAACACATGCTGATTGATGGACTAGCATTACTCAGCATTACTTACTACCTTCCAGTAACGCTACATTCAGTGAAGGTAAAATAGTAAAAAACATAGTTCATTTAAATGAAACAAGAAGCAGAAACAGAAAATTTCAAAAAATACCCCACGCTACTTATGTAGATCTGTACACTGTAATATATGTTGCATTTTGACATTGCCAACCTTTAAATTAAGTTGACAGTAAGTAATAAACAGTATTGAGCATTGAGTAGTTGAGTATTGTGCATTTTTCCTTACCACTATTTCTTAATAATTGTTTAATGATTTTAATGGAACCGGAATCAGAACCGGAACCGTTAGGTGGAACCGGAAAATTTTTAACGATTCCCAACCCTAATCGCATTACATTAATGTAAATGACTTTTTCAAAACCACGGTAATAAACAGGCTTCCTAGTTTTAGCTGTCAAATTGTACATACAATAAACTGTTTTCAATGGCATTGCAAAAATAGACAGAGTAATGAGCAATATTCTGACTAATATGTAAGTTACCTTGTTTATGAACTGCAAATCTGAACATGCAGAAATCTCCACAGAAATTGTACATAGTTCTAAGGATCCACATATTACATAGGCAAATTTGATAATGATTTCAGCTACTAGTATGAAAACATACATAAATTGTGTGAATGAATACATTTTATCATATTAAAATCCATTCTGTAGAAACCCACAGTATTTCCAACTAAAACAATCAGTAGATTCCAGCTGAGCCTCAAATTTTTTAATTTTTTTTTGTGTCCAGTTCAAGAGCATTAATTTGCCTTACTTAAATTCTGCATGCACTGTATTAAATCAAGGCTTAATTTCAATACTACATTCTTATTTTAACACTGAAACAATCTGAAAAAGAATGCTGCCATTTATAAACAACATTTGGTTGTCTGTTGTCGCAACATGGCCCTGGTCTTGTCAGAAAATTTACTGAAAAGAGAAAGATCTGCCATAACAGATAGAGTACACGGCCTTCGGCCTGAGTCATGGAATCTATAAAGCTTACATGATGACGTTAAGTGCTCTGGGAAGTCACGATACTGCTGGGATATGACAACACTGTTTGTCAGAGAGAAAAAAGAAATGTCCTAAATCAACCTGCTTGTCAATTTGATTACACACCCAGACAATTCACCAACCTCTCTTCTCCTTGTAACTAATGGGACATGGTGTTTGAGGAACACAGCCCAATATAGCAGAAATACATAGCAAGTTAGTGTATGTGTGTCTGTGGTATCAGTTTGTCCATTCTGGACAAGGAACAAAGAAAAAGAAGCCCTTAAGGGAGCCCAGGGCTAAAGTTCTAGAACAGGATCTTGGCAGCCCTAAGCGCTTTACACACTTTAAAAGCTTATAAACATTTAATGTATCTGGGTAGGACTGAGGCTAGTGTTATCACAGACTTCTGTTGACTCAATTACAGAGAGCCCAGAGTGAGTCGGGCTTTCAGCTTGACAAACACAAACAGATCAGCTGGCATCAAGCTCCATGCACTAAAACACAATCATCAGACACAGAAATATAAATCAAAATCACACAACTAAATTCTCAAAACACAGCATGCGAGAAGACGTATGGGTGCTATTGCCATGAACATTGTTATCGCACCATATCTAGGGAAAAGTGCTTGCCGTTTCATCTTCCCTTTCATCATCTTCTCTGTGATGTTTGTATAACCCTCAGCCAGCTTGCAAGCAATCTTGCTCTTCCGAAGCACCTCATTTCATTCATACGGATGTCTTTTTACTGCTGTAAGGTGCTTCAATGTTGAATTCCATTGTTTAGCAGAGCAAGAGTTTCACTGCAACTCTCAAATCATGTTTAAACCATAAAATCCTTTCTGAATATTTTCTGAGTTTATTTAGACAGTGGTTGCCACAGGGCAGTCAGCTTGCATTTTAAAACGCTTCACAGTGCATGGTGAGAGGTTCTCCAAAACCACATAACTGCACTGTCAAAGATGAAAAGTCGAGAAAACTCAAAACGTCAAGAAAATGTGATGCAAGAGCTTGTTTGACTCAGCTTCCAGAACAAGTAGCTAAAAGAAGTAAAATGTTAAGCTTTTGCAAAGAAACAGCATAAAATAATACAAAAATAAACAAGAAAAAAATAAAGATGAGTTGCATGTAAATATCCCCACACTAAAAAACAATATAAATAAAAAATTGCAAACATAACCTATATTCATATAACACTAACAGCATTGTTCATCCTCAGTATTCGTCCGGATGACTGTTATAGGCTAGATGGGACAACATTTTGGGGGATATAAATCATCAAACATGTATCTGAACTTAGATTAATAGAGCATTAACCTCACTAAGATGCTTGTTTTGAGGACAATGCAATGATTGTCTAAACAGATGGGTAAATTTTTAATATTCAATCCAATATTTGTTGGATTCTTACAGTGTGAATCTTTCAAAAAATAGATCAGCAATAAAGATTCAAGCAAACACAAAGTTAAGAGGCTGGGCCTAGATATAGAACACATGCAGCAGTGTGTGTATACTAAGGGGAACACGGTTAACACTGATATTTCTCTTTTTACTTCTTTACAAGTTTCTCAAAAAGTGGACTAACCATTCTGTACTTTGACAGATTTAACTAAACCAATTATAAACATATACAGTGTGAAGATGGGTTCTTGTGAAATTTTCGGATATTAAAGAAATTACTCATAAGAGATGCACTTGCCAAATAGAGATATAATTGTAATAAATGACACTCTATAACCACTGAAGGTAAATAAACTAAATGAAACAACAGACAATCAAAAGCAAACCAAACAGGCACAGATAAAAGGATAACTAAATAAAAGTAAATATGTGACCCTGGACCACAAAACCAGTCTTAATTTGCTTGGGTATATATTCATTTTGAAAAATTGACACTTACAGCAAGGGTCCAGGGTCACACCAATGGTATTCTTTAAGGACTAGAAGAAAACAATGCATTAAAACATTATAATGCAAAAGATAAGTCATGTAAAATTTTAATCAGTGAAATGCAACCAGTGAAATTAATTATTGGTTTTATTAGTTTATCTCAATACACACCAATGTATGTACACTTAGAAGCTGAAAAATATAAAATGAAAAGAGATCATGTATGACAAAAACAAGCAAGCAATAGTTAAATAAATAACATGCCAAATATCACATTACTAAATTGAATATATTTGTCTTATATTTGTACATTCTATATAATTTCTTAAATGGTTCATAATTAACTCCCTCAATGTAAATGCACATACACTACAGAGCATAGTGATCATCGCCACACAGCAGCATGGCTCCAAAATCATTGCAAATGCAAATAAGATCAGTAGAACACTATTAACACCTTAATAATGATCCTGTTATGCAAAGCCCATACCAAACAAACTGCACAGTAAAACTACCTGCAAATGAAACGTCCAGAGGGACTAATATGGCCATATAGCACAGCTTATTATAGCAGCATTCTAAACTCATCTATTACTCTCACGACAAAGGACTCTGTAATAAAAATTTGTAAGCTAACAGAGACAATAAATGCTGGCCGACATAGAACCTACTGGGAGCACAAACTCACAGCATAGATGTCACTAAAAATATCAACCGTACACTAAAAACAGCCATAATGAAAAGTTCAACCTTCCCAGCATGTTCTCCCAGTACAGTAATAAATGTCAAATACAGTAAATCTGTTGATATACAGATGTATGAAAATCCGGAGTTCGACAAATATTATGGTTTTTAATATTCAGACATTTTTTTGTTTGTTTAAATGAACCAGATAACCAAAAAGGAAAGAAAAAGAAAACTGAATTATTTTACGCAAGTGATATTACATGCAAAAAAAAAGCTCACTACATGGATTTAATAATAAGACCTGAATATTTGAGGAATAGATTACATAACCAATCTCTCTCTGTGTGTTTGTGTGTGTGTGCGTGTGTGTGTGTTGTGTGTGTACATAATTGCTCAAGTACTCAGAAAACTAGTGATGGCCATATTTAGCAGCAGACAGTGTGTATGCAGCCAGTGTGTCAGCTCTGTTTGTTTGTGTGGCCTTTTCGGAAAGGATATTTAAATCTTGTCTGCAAAGGTCACACCTAAAATGCCAATAATGCCTCATAATGCGTTTTCATATTGTATGAAGGCACAAAGAGTGCTTGAGGTTTCAGCAGAATATATAGTTATATAGTATAGTTATAGTGTCTGTGTATATGTATGAGTGTATGTGTGTGTGTGTGTGTGTGTGTCTGTGTGTTCATATGTTAGCATTTGTATCTTAATTCTCAGGTTTCATCTTATATTCTCATTCAACAATTCATCACTGTCAAATTGCAGAGCCACATCTGCTCTGGTATTGTGTTATTGTGAAAAATTCATAACAGCAGATAATGAATGCACACTGTCTAGTGGAACGTGTAAACTAGAAAACATGCTGCAAAAAACACATCAGTTAACACATATTACCTCTGTGTACTTCACTCATCTCTGCTGTTATTTCTGTATTTATTTTGGTACATGTTGAGATTCCCAGAACCGGACACAAATGAATACAATAAAGCTTTTCCAGGCCATTAGTGTTAATATTTTATGTTTTTTTTTTTTTTTTTTTTTTTTTTTTTTTTGTGTAGAATAACTTTATATGTTGTCAGGCAACAACAACAACAACAACAAAAAAGATTCTTTATTCACTAAACACATTTGTTTGCATGCAGATTTAAATATACATCTTCCTAAAAATGTATATTGTATATTGTGTATATAGCTCTATATCAAGCCTTATACCTGAGTGAAAAAATAGCCCCTTCTTTTCTATTTACAGCCATTTAAAAGTAGCCGTGTGTTCTGACATTTTAAGAGTGACGTTTTATAGTGTTTTTTTTTTTTTTTTTTTTTTTTTTTTTTTACGTTGTTTTAAAATGTTTTGAGAAAAAAAATTAAATTGCCCACTGAGACGAATTGAAATGCTTACTGAAAGCTTTCACAAAGTACTATAAAACTCTTTGGTCAATGACATTTTATAATATGTATTTTTATCAAAACAACTAACAGTGATGATTAATGCCTGTGACCTATTGCTTTGTCGGGCTTGTATGATGGGATTGAAATGGCATCTAGAGACTGAGGAAATATTAACCAGCATAATGTTACTGTGTTTAAGTGAAAAAGAATGTGTGAGAGAAGATTAGTATGGCTCTGATTCTTTTAATGATTTCCTCCCTGACCATTAAATTACTTTATACAGGGAGGATATTCTTTGTATTTAAATAGGTTTAATAGGTTCTGAATACTCCTTGGAGGAAACCAGCCCCTTAATATTGCAAGCAGAATATCTCAAGTAAAGTTAGGGGACATTAAAGGAGACAAGAACAAAAGAGGAGAGAAGGAAAAAGACACATAAGATGATTTTACACTGGTTAACGTCATCATTTCTTTTACATTTGTTAATGTCTTAAATAGCTTTTTGCTGTATAGTTCATTTTAAAAACTCCCCTGTAACAAACCAGTTTTTATATATAATATTCCATATAGTCTCTTAAAATATAACCTTATAAAAGCTGCATACACAAGTTAGCAAAATTGCTTTTTAAAATCACCAAACTGTCAAATTCCCAAATGTATTTTATATCAACTACATAAAAAGTGTGAGACAAACAGTTACACATGCAGACTTGGCCAAGATGATCTAAAAAAAAAAACAAAACAAAAAAAACAGAGGAATATATGGCATGACAGGAGCTGTAGAGACATTTAATCCTTAATCAATGTTTGTGATTAATGACAGTACAGTAAGTGGATGTTTTTCCCTCTCATTTACAGCACGTGTAGCAGATGAGTAGACTCTCCCTCTGGGCTCTATCTCTCACAGCAGCAGTGTGGAATTAAAACTGTGCATGACTGCAGTTTTGATATAGTTCACACTCTTTTCCATTACAAAGTGGTGATGCTTCTATTGCAAGAAGAACTAAATCAAAACCAGTGGTGAGATGGTATAAGCAAGACTGTCTTTATGTGCTCTTGCAATCTTAGATTCCAGTTATTTGACTGAATTGACCTACATTACGCCATGATTCCTGAATACCTCAATACCTGAAACAGACTGTATCTATGTCTATCTGCCCCTGAAATGGAGACTAAACAATCTTTACAATGAAAAAAAAACTTTTTTGGAACAAACCCAGTTAAGGTGACCGATGGCAATAATACAAACTGTGCAAATGCTGGTTTCTTTGAGAGTATCGAAGTTACTGTCAGATATGTTTTGTGGAAACTGTATACATTCATCAAATGTTTTACCTAAAAAATTTCATCAACTGCATCTCTTTTTCTCTCTCTTCCCTTTTGTTCTTATACATTTAATATCCTATAACTTTACTTGAGATATTCACCCATCAGTTATATTAAATACATGGATTGAGCCGCATATCTCAGTGTCACAAGCTAATGACATTTTTTTTTTTTTTAATCAGATACTTCCTACACCTGCTGCCATAGAGATACATGGGAATGCTAATGAATAGCTCTCTCCAGGTATTAAATATCAACATGGAGAGTAATCGTGGGATTTGTCAGCCTGGACCCCAAGTGGCAAGCACATATTAGCATGCTAGCTTAGTCTAATTGGATTAATTAGAAAGGTATAACTCTCTTGATTGAGATTTATAAACTGCTATGCAAGTCTTAAACAGCCTGCAGTGCATATCCTAGTTTCTTATCTCACACACTGCCAGAAACATTACTACACGATCTAGCATGTTTAGGTGTAGTTATATATACACAGAATTGAAGCATTTGGATCAATCAGACAATTATTTTTTATTAGTTTTAAAAAAATCAATTGCTCATTAGATTTACAAATAATCACAGATCCCTCATCCACTAAACATACTGGGTGCCAGCATGTCTGTGAACGACCCCAGGGCCCTGGTTACCATGGCAACCAGGACACCTCAGCCAGACCAGATAACCCATACGACCTAATGTCATGTCGACAGTTCTCTCTCACCATCTTTTAATCATAAAAAATAAAGCCCATATAAAATGGACTCTTCTCTAATTAATTCACAGAAAAACCTTTCTTTGAATGAACACACATATCCTTCAGGTCATTGAAGTATCTATGAATTTGTCTTCTGATGATCTAAACGTGAGTGTATATTATATGTTGGTGCATAGGCAAAATATCAGAGTTTTAAGAATCTTTAGTAGTTTTTACATCAAAACATTGTCGAATTACAATCTCCCGACCACGACCCAGTCTGAATAACGTCTTTTTGGAGTTCATCAATCCTCAAACCAGGAAGAACATGATCGCAACTCCTCTACCACTGAACCTCCGAACCATCAAGACTTTCATCTGAGACTGCATCCGCATGCTTTTTCAATGCCAAGGCAATGCAAGTATCATACATTAAACTAAACAAAACATAGGTTTAGGATAAGCTGTTGACCCCATTATAAAACGGCGCTGATGGTTTTACTGAGGTGGTTAACTGACTCTTTTCATAGCTTCATTCTCCCAATGGTTTCATCCATCAAGTCTCATTTACCCTTTCCCCTGTATGAGTGATTTTATCTTTAGATTAGTTATGTGCATTAGCCTTTCGTTAATAAAACTTTGGTGCACAAATTAAATGAGTTTCTGGTCCCGCTTGTGAATGATGTACCTTTACTATTTTGTTCCTTGCTACATGCTCTAATGCATGTACTGTAGGAAAGTATTTTCTGTGGCCATGCAAATAACCTTTCTTAAAGTTATGAATTAAAACTGAATGTTTGCTGGACAAACAGATTAGTTGATGGCAGTTTAATCCTGCAATAGTTACTGGCAGCTGAAATAATTGTAATTAATTATATACATTTCCCCTTTTGAGCTAATTTGCTACATTATATTATATATTTATCATCATATATCATTTTGGCTCTTTCAAACTAATTATTAATTGATTACACAAATTTCGTTACTTTCACATTTCACAATTTCAATTGTCTTAGTACAACCAGTTCTAAAATGCATTCAACTAGATTAAAACTAGCTCCCTTTTTGGCAAAAAAGAAAAAAAAGAAATAAAAAGAAGTCATTATTCTGTAGGCACAACATCATATTTGGACTCTCAACAAACACTTAATATTAACAACTGCAGCACAAAACCTTTTTTCCATATATGCATTCACCAGGGAACCTATGGAAATCTCACTTTAATTGAAGCTCAGATTCAGAAAATTCCTAAATTGATGCTAAAGAATACATAGGGCATTACTAGTCCATTTTTCACAGGCCTCCCCAAAGCGAGCAAGGCTCATGCACAACAGGAGCTGAGCCTGATAAAAAATAAATAAATAAATAAACACCAGCACATTAATTGTCACCACACATCTCTGAATAAATGAGCCACACTTTACTGCAATCAAGCTGTAAAAGCGAGAGCTACTCTAACCCCTGAGGAGAAATAGAAAATTGTCTTTAGAGCCACAGACAAGAGCCAGAATTTAAATAAATAAATTTTGCACGTCTCAAAAAGCTTCTCATATACCATATTCAAATTTCTACAAGGAAAACACATGTGACTGCATAAAAAGAATGCTTATTAAAAATATATATTTTGTGTATGCTACAAAGCATAAGGTACCATATGTTAAACCCCGAATCTCTCCCATAGCTCTCGGGGAGATTCTGCAAGGCGAAACTGCCTGTATTTCATGCTTGCATGATCTGTCACCCCCCATCAGATGTACACATGGAATGCTCATATACTGCCAGTGTGGTACAGTTTGAGCACTGCAAGCCCATATCGACAACCTCTGTTTACTTTTTACAGCCAGAGCGGCTAAAACTCCAGCAGTTCAGAGTACTAACCATTTAAATTTCATTGGCACAACGTGCTAATTAAAAAATAACAAACCTAAAAATCCTTGGAGGTCAAAGAATCACATAAGAAGTGTTTGCGTGAAGATTTGACATTTAAATTACTGAAGAGTCAAGCAATGTTTATATGGTTACATATACTGTCAGGCTTATACTGTACCTAATATGTGTGTGTTTGTTTTTGCTAATTAGAGTGCTTTTACAAGATGTTTGAACTGAAATGTGTGTTGGCAGTGTGTGTACACAACCACCCTAACATGATAAAAATCCACAGTGTTTTTTTTTTTTGCTCATATCTTTACCCTTTATCTCAAATCAAGCAGATCTCAGATGCCTGTCTATGTGACGTCACAAAAACAGGCCCCTCCCACGATAGTTTGATTGACAGTAGCGTTTCAGCAAAGACTGAACTGGCGTCTTCTCTTCTCTTGTTTCACTGCCAGAGCAGATGGAGACAAGAATGTCTCCTAAGCGATTGAGGTGTTCTGTTGTTGGATGTACTGTAATACTGAACATACTGTAGCAGTTGTCATTTACTCATGAGCTGCTGTAGACACATTGAATTACGTTTGTTTCTTAATTGAATGGACCTATGTCTATCTACTTAAATGCATCTATGTTCACGCGAATCATTCATGATCTAGCTTTACCCACAGAAGAAGTGAGTATTTTTAAATGAATCTTTGCAAATCGCTTTTCCTAATAATGTGTTAATGAGCAAGTTTCATGATGTATGCGTTTTAAAGTAAACAGTCCCTCAGAGAGCTGCCTGGAAGAGAGGGGCAGGGTCAGCAGAGCTCATTAACATTTAAAGGAAAATGATAAAGAATGGCTTGCTGTTAGCTGTTTTTGACAGGGTAAAAAAAATATATATAGTTTTACACTACCATTGAAAAAAAAAAAAAAAAACTATGTTACAATCTTTTCATTAAAACCCTAAAGAATCAACTTTTGGAAGATGGGCATTCTATGACCCCTTTAACACATCTGTGTGAAGTCCATACAAAAAGATACAAGCATCACCTCACCACATGTCAGGAATCTGTAAAATATATTTTCATAGAAACCTCTAACACTTTGCAATAAGAAACATTAACAAGGAGAAGAACAAGATGGAATACACAAAGAAAAGGAATAAAGCAAAAAAGGACCAGAGCACCAACTCCTCAAGTAGAAGAAGCTTTGTTCAGCTTTGTCATATTTGCAGTGATTTGCCGACAGTCCCCCCCCCCCCTTCCTTCTATGAGAAAGCAGACATGAGAAAGAGGATTTGGGATGTAAAGCATTCCTCAGATGTTGACTTTTCTCTGGGAAAAAAAGTTTCTACATGACAACAGATGAGCAATATAGAAACTTACATACCCAGGAAGAGTCCTTAATTATGGATTTTTGGTTATTTTCTCCTGCTCAAGACCTTTAAAATATTACAATGCGTCTTGCTGAATGTCAGTGGAAACTGAGAAGATCTGAAATGTCAGAGTACGTAAAGGCTTATGAAAGAAAATATAAGAGGAAGAGTTGACTTTAAAGGCAGCATTAGTGCAAAGCAAGTGATGAAACATAAATATTGTGAAGTAAGGATACCATTACATGGCATGGATGCATATTGCACTTGAAGCAGTCAATTTCTCAGTTTGGCAGACTCTAATCTGATTGGCTGGCTTTATGCAATTTTCAGGAGAAAAGGCATTATGGCATTTTTTTATTAACTTTTTTATCCGTCTGTAAGAAAGGTATCAAACTAATGTTACTAATTTTATGAGTGTTTTTGAGGAAACTACTAATATTGTGCTATAATTAATTTCTGAAACAACATAAGTTGTAGTTGGTCATGTCACAGTCTTTTCCTGCATGTCTAAACCGAGGATCTTGGGGAGAAGTAGTATTTATGTTGACAGAGACAGATTTTATGATTTATGAGACGGATTTTATGTTGCAAGTCACAGATATATCTACAAAATTTATATTAAATCAGTAACAAGAACATTACAATTGTGTGCATTTCTTCATTAGATTACTTGCATAACATTCACCTCTGCATTTAAATATCTCATATGCTGCTTAAAAAAAAAAAAAAAAAAAAAAAAAAAAAAACACAGCTATAGATCTTATTCTTGGACCAGAATGTTAATTGAGGCATCTTGTCTTTGTCTACAACCCCTTTAATGAGCATGTGATAAGCAAAGTTTTTTTTTTTTTAAGCTGTCACTGTTCAGTGATCACTTGGAAAATATTACTTCAGACTTCAATTAAAGCTTAATTAGATTTGGTTCACCTTTAAAGTTTCTGCAAGGTCTTGATTGCCCGTCTGCTTCAGAGACCACTAACTTTATTTCAATGACTTATTACATATTTACTGCTGCATTTCCATTTTGCTATGCTTCACTGGCAGAATCCTCCCAGTAAAAGAAACCTCAAGCTCCAGTCGTGTTACCCAGAAAATATACAAATCTAAAAGCCTTTATTTTTTCACAGAAACAAATGATCCGTGATTACTTTGTGTTTCCAACAGAAATAATCACTTTAGCTCAAAGATCACTTTGCAGCCCTCAGACTCTGAGTATATGCATCTGAGCATATTTTGTTCATGTTTTCTTGTTTTTGTTTGTGTGTGTGTTTGTTTACACACAAATGTTGACTGTAAACATTATTTTAGCAGCAAGGTTGAAACTCAGATGCTGGATTAAACACATACAAGGATAAAGTGCAGTTTGTTCTCTGTTATTGTATTTTTCTTCCCACTTGTGCTGTTTATTCTTGGCAAACTAGGGAAAAACAGAGATAAGACACTTATGAAATAAGAGTGTAATTATTCATATCAGGAAGTGTGATGCCACAAACATTTTTTGAGACCATTGAAATTTTTGCATTCAAAATCTAAGTTAAACCTTTAAATAAACAGAGTCTTTTAGGATTTAAAATAAATAAATAAATAAAGAATATTATGACACAAAATAATAATAATAATAAGTATAAGTATAAGTATAAGTATAAGTATAAGTATAAGTATAAGTATATTTATTGGCCAGTAGACAAATAAACAAATTTGTGCTGAAGAATATAAACAGCAGATTTTTTTTCACAGTCAATCTTGTGAAGTTCATGCAGTTTAAATACTAATGTCAAATTGTCTCATATTGTTATTATTATAATAATATGTGTAATTAAAACTATAATTTTAAATTAGATTGATGCACAGTGACATTTTTTTTACTAGTGGTATCGAACATTTAGACCAAAATTATTTTCATATTAATTCTTCCTTTAAAAACTTTTAAAATAAAAATATATATGAGATTAATAGTGTGCAATTACAGTTTTTCTCAATTGCTTTGGCCAGTTCGCAAATTATTTTTTTATTTCCCAAAACATTAAGTTCAGATCTCTGAACAATTCGCTTCTTTTTAACATTAGATTGGAATTTCTTATTGATTTGAGCAAATTGCAAATGCTTTGGCACATGTGTGCAAAGAGTACATACAACTGTCTGCAGTTTGGACAACAAATAATTGCATGTGGCTTGTTGATCAAAACTGATGACTCGATTCTCACTTACACTGTCAAACACTTCAGAACTTCTCAGACATTTTTTATTGTGTAAGCCATCACATTCAAAACCATCTATTCAATTATCATAATTAGTATACATGAATGTATATTCTAAAATATATCTGACATTGACATTACTTGTGATGTCTGCTAAATTGGCACATGACCTCTAATTGCATTCGCAATCTAATTGCAAATTACCTCTAATATGAATCAACCATTTAACCATTTAACCAATCAACTTTGGGAGTATATATATATATGTAGATTGACCACAGCACAATCACTGCTGTAGAAGTTTTTGAGAATGGAGGACGTTCACAACCCTGAACTGCAGCAACATGCTCGTGGAAGAGTAATTGGAAGATGTGTAAGAATACATGGTGGTGGTAGAGGAAGAAATAATCGAGGAAGAGGTGGAAATAGAAGAGTCAGAGTCTCTGATGTAATCAGAGCCACACTTGTGGATCATGTCATAAATCATGGTTTTACAATGGAAGAGGCTGGTCGAAGACTACAGCCTAATGTAAACAGGTCCACAGTGTCATCAATTGTGCAAACCTTTCGTAGGGAAAACAGGTAAATGTTTTTTTTTTTTTTTTTACAGTATGTAAAGTATTTTTACAGAATAAACAACAATATTGGTAATAAGGTAAATGCAAGTCTATTTGTTTATTCTATAGAACTGCACGACAACCTCGCGCTGGTGGCAGAGCAGCAGTATTTAACCAACTGCAAGAACAAGAAATTTGCAACATGGTCATAGCCAACAATTCCATCAGGCTAAGAGAGATCCAAAGTGCAATCATAAATGACAATGTCTTTGCAAATATAAATTCTGTCAGCATTTCCACCATAGACAGAGTTTTAAAGACATCAGATGACTATGAAACAGCTCTATAAGGTGCCATTTGAGAGGAACAGTGAAAGAGTCAAGGCGTTGCGGTACCAGTATGTCCAGGTAAACCATTGGTGTGCACTTAGTGAGTTTTCCTGTTTTTCTAAGATGCCTGTATTACTTTACTGTAAGTTTCAGAAACCCATAAGAAAATACATTTACTGTTACATTTTTTTCTGTGTTTCTTCATGGAGAATCATGGAGTTAGAAGTACATGAAACGACCCACATTCTTGTTTTTGTGGACGAGGCTGGGTTTAATCTGTCCAAAGGCCGGAGACGTGGTCGCAATCTCATTGGACACCGAGCCACAATTGACACACCAGGCCAACGTGGGGCCAATATTACAATGTGTGCTGCCATTTCAGAGAACGGTGTGAGCACACACATTCCACACATTCGGCCCTATAATACCCAACTTCTCCTGGCCTTCCTAAATGCACTTTACAGAGACCTGATTCCAGAACAAGAAAGCGGTTTAGTTAGACCACATTTGCCTAATTATGTAGTTGTCTGGGATAATGTCAGCTTCCACCGAACCAACAGTGTTAGTGACTGGTTTGCTGCACATGAAAGGATAACAGTGGAATTCCTTCCACCATACTCTCCATTCCTAAATCCAATAGAAGAGTTTTTTTCAGCATGGAGGTGGAAAGTGTATGATCATAGACCACAAAATCAGATGTCTTTGTTGGATGCCATGAATGCTGCATGTGAGGACATCACCGCTGACCATTGCAGGGGATGGGTGCGGTATTCAAGGAGATTTTTTTCACGGTGTGTGGCAATGGAAAACATCAGATGTGATGTTGATGAAAATCTTTGGCCTGACCAACGTGAGCGACAAGATGTCCACCAAGGATTTTTTTTTTTTTTTTTCCCGTGAATGTTATTTGTTGTTTGTGTATTTGTGGTAATGCACAAATATGAAATGTAAAGTGAAATCTTGTTACTCTGTTCAGTTACTTTACATGTACAGTAAATACACTTGTATTGTGTATATACACATGAAGTACAAAAATAAACACTGTAAAAATACAAATGTTCATAGACTTTTTTTTTTTTCTACATACTATTGGCTTTTCTCAACAAATATGAGATTTTTGTTTAAACCCTTAATTTTCATGGTTGACTGTTGTGGTGAAAAAACAAACTAAACATTTTGACCAGTGTGGGTCACACAATGACAAAAATACTTTAGATTTTGGTGGCCTTGGCCAAATTATTGACACAATAACTAGGTTTTGAAGCATGAATTAAATGTTTTGGGTGAGTAACTACATTTTGCAGACATGCTATAAAGTTTTGAAGTTCCTGCAAACAGTTGTGACATTTGCACTCACAGTTTAGAGAATGTTAAGACCGTTTCGAAAAATGTGCCAAAGCAATTGAGAAAAACTGTAATATTCTTTATATACAAAATATTGATTTAATAATTAATGTCAATATTGCAGTTGGATTTTATTTTTTTTATTTTATTTTTGCAAATTATATTGTGTTAAATATTCATTACTGACATATTACAGCCTCTAAAGATTTAATGACACACCCACAAAATATGGATATTGTTCTCCATTCAGCTAAAATGGCAAAAGCTAATTGTGAAGGCCTGCCTTGCTCTTCCATATATCAGTCAATAACCCACAAGGAGCTGGATAAAAAAACGTCTTCAGCTTTAATCCTTGAAAATCATCTGCTATAAGCCTCACTGAGATGCAATAGCAATCCGCTTTAATTGCTTTATGAAACCAATGGCTATTACCTTTTGTGCATGCTGTAGCTTCACATCTAAAGACCAAGCTTCTGTATTTAGAAATCTGAAGTTTGAAATAGTCCTTCTGGAATCTTCATTATAAAATGAGGTGTATTTGAAAAGACTGAAGCTAAGTGTTCTCCAGAGGTCCAAAGAATGTGCAAGCTGTATGAAAATTGAGCATCACTCTTATTAAAACATGATTTTAAATATGGACAAATGGAAACTGCCTTAATGTGCCCATATCTATTGCACTGTTCCCATAAAGGGATTTTAACCTCTGTTTTTCAGTCATTTTTAAAATGTTTAATGTAAAGTGAACAGACAAGGTATGTCTCATTTATGACCTCTGGATCAGATTTAGGATCTTGACTCTTCTACATGAATACAAGAAATACCTGAAAAGCAATTGCCAAAAAACAAATTATAACAAAATATGTAATATATTTATGCATATTATTATGCCAATAGTCAAAGTGTCCAGCAAGCTGTCAAATTGTAAACAATTTAACTCCATAACTTAACAAGTTGTAGATGACAACTGCCTCTCATCATTCTAGGAGTATGTTGCTGAAGATAAAGCATGGACACGTGAGTTTTTCTTTTGACAGGCTTTCTTCTACTAATGTAAACAAAGATGAATCATAATGCATATCACAGAATGACAAAACCATGCATCAGAGTTAACACAGCAACACTGGTGAACGAAAGTATTGCATGGTGTCAGGAAAACAGGGAAGGATTATTCGAGTAATCATGTCAGCGATAAAACTTGAAAGTGTTCAGCACTTGAAACAATCCATACGGCTGAAAAAATAATGATCGAAACAACTTGTCAAGCCTTCTTCAAAAGCTATGATTTTGTCAGCTTGCTGTGTTTGATGATTTCTTGCAGGGGAAAAAATACTGGCTGATGTCATTTTATAGTTACAACTCTGTCTTTATGTCACAAAGAAGAGAAGGTATGGAAAAGCAGCATAAACAAAATAAGGAAAGTAAAGACTGAAAAGGAGCACTTGATCTCTATGGCATGTCTTAGTGGTTTTACTGACAGACATCACATCCAATGTTACTGCAACAGTGTGTTTGTGTATGCATTTTATTTTCTAGGTTTTTGTGTGTGCACATTGTGTATGTGGCTAAAACATGGAGCTCCACACTTCACAAAATGGCTTCTACTTTGAAAAGCCACAGTGGCAGAAAAGCTGCCGATCTCAGAAATGGCAGAATGAATAAAAGATAAATGCCTGTCTGCATTGCCCAGGGGAGATGAAGGTCAGTGTTGTCAGAACTGTGTGCGTGTGTGTTTGTGTGCACCAGCAATGAACTGTTATCCCTATTTTGTAATGGCTGAAATCTGATGTCAAATATTTTCAGCAAAACTTGAATTGGACTGAGAATTGGGCTGAGTGAATTAGCATATCTTATCATACTATTTTTTAAATTGGACATTAAAGTTTTATATGGGACAATTACAAAACACATTGATCCTTTATCAATGCATTGGTGAAAAAATGCACACCAAAATGCACAGAAGAAAGCTTTATAGAGTTAAAGTATAACAGACTCACTTAATCATGAAATGTTGAGTGTATAACTGCATAAACAGTTATATTTTGCATTTACAATGCACACTGAGAAATATTACGCTCTCTTCCTGTAATGAATTAAACCTTGCTAATCATCGGGAAGAAGGAGGCGGGAACCGGCGGACAATCAAACAACATTTTAACAAAGCAAAATAAACACAAAACAGCGCACCAGCCCCTCACGGACGACTGGTGCGCGCAAATAAAAACCAAAACACAACTAAAAGCCCAGGCCTTGTCCTCTCTCGTCCTTCACTGTCGTCGCTCCAGTTTTATATCCTTCCATCTCCTCCGTGGGCCTCGAGACCGGCGGGTCGAACAGGTGTAGCTCATCTCCAATCACTCCACCGGCCTCGCTCCCATGTCCCTCGGCCCCGCCCCACTCGTCACATACCCCCATCGCCCCTCGCAGGCCGGGGGGTACTCCCGAGACTGCGCTCTACTCCCCCCCCCCCTCCCTCCGGGGGGGGGGGGGCGCTCACAGGGACCTGCGGGAACCTGGGGTAGGACAGACGAGGCGAGAGAAAAGGAGATGGAAGGAGGAGCGACAGAGACGAGAGAGGAGAAAAAAAAAATCCGGTCCCCAGACGCACCGCTCGGCCCTCCACCAGCTGGGCGATCTCCTCCGCGGTGCCTGGCGGTGGCACTGGACGGCCCTCGGCGGACGGCACGACACTCCTCCGCCGCACGGTGGACGGCGACGGCTCCTCCGGTTTTGGGCAGCCGGCAGGAGTCCCCCGTTCCCTGCTCCTCCCCGTTCCGGCGGATGGCAGCAGGCTCCGGCCACCTGGCGAACGGCGCAGACTCCTCCGCTCCCTCACGGACGGCAGCCGCCCCTCCCTATCGTGGGCGGCCGGTAGCGAGCTCGCCCGTCCCCGGCAACTCGCTCCAGCCCACCGCCTCGAGCGTCCATGGCGGCACACTCCTCGCTTGCTCGTTGGCACCGCGGATTCACCACAGCGGCGAGGGATCTTCAGCAGCGCGTCCCTCCTTCTCCCGGGTTTCGGCACCACTGTAATGAATTAAACCTTGCTAATCATCGGGAAGAAGGAGGCGGGAACCGGCGGACAATCAAACAACATTTTAATAAAGCAAAATAAACACAAAACAGCGCACCAGCCCCTCACGGACGACTGGTGCGCGCAAATAAAAACCAAAACACAACAAAAAGCCCAGGCCTCGTCCTCTCTCGTCCTTCACTGTTGTCGATCCAGTTTTATATCCTTCCATCTCCTCCGTGGGCCTCGAGACCGGCGGGTCGAACAGGTGTAGCTCATCTCCAATCACTCCACCGGCCTCGCTCCCATGTCCCTCGGCCCCGCCCCACTCGTCACACTTCCCATTTCATATTTTATGATTTCTCGACTACCATAGATACTGGTGTTACTAATGGTGTTGTTGAGGGCTCCAAACGCAAACTTTTCATGCAGCAATCAGACAGTAATTGACAGTACTCTGATCCAATGGCATATATGAATCATCAGATTGACAGAACTATAGCCCAGTAGTGTTGGGAGAACCAATGGGAGCAGCAATCATATTTCAGGTTGGCTGTGACACCCATTATACACACCCCTGCTAAAATGTAGTGCCAGATATTCACTCATTGGCGCCCCCTCCAGCTGATGGCCAATGCCTAAAAACTTCCCTGCTTCTGTGCTATTGTCAACCTTCAGGAACATGGGAACCTGTGCAGCAACGTTGAGAACACAAGCACCAGAAAAACAACGAGTGCACACCTTACCTCTAGCTTCAGTCACTGATGACAACAGCATTGTGTTCTGTCTCCTGAAGAGGGGGCTAAGCAGTTCCAGGTGGAGATCTCGAAAACCGGGGGCGGCGAAGTGGGAGAAGTTCCAAGGCCTCCAACTCCATCTGCACCGTGTGCAACTCTAAAGTGTCCTCACCTGCACTGAAAAGGGTAGACACATATACGGAAAATTTGCTATTTAGAACAAATAAACAGTGATTTTCTAAGTAGAACCACTTATCTAATGGGCTAATGCTAGTAGTGGATGTTTGGAAAATCAAATCATTATGAATTTTTTTAATGGGGTACATCTATGCATGAAAGTTGATTAATGTTTTATGTAAAATATTCAATATTATTTCTTAGAAATTGTATGAATGACCCCAAAACTTACCTAAGATCATACAGATTGTCAGTGTGTGTTGCACCATCAGCCAATTACTCCTGAGAATCAAAATGCATTATGGGTATCGCCGTCATTTGTAAGGTATCATAGCCCAGGTGTTCTGTTGTTGGAGAACTGTCTTTTTCATTCTGTTCATTTAAATTATAAAATGGTACATTCTTGTTGTGTGGAAGTCTTTGATACATTAGAAAAGGTAAAGCAGGGATAACGTCTCAGGTTACGCATGTAACTATGGTTCCTTGAGGGAATGAGACGCTGTGTCTGAGAACGCTTTGGGAACGACTCCAGCGTGACCAGCTCTGAATCATGTGTGTAATCAGACCAATGGATGTGCAAGACGTCATAGGCAGGTGATGTCAGAGACCAGGAAGCTTAAAAGCATGTGCGGCAAAGCTGGAATTTAGCCTCAGGAATGAAGCAAGCACTGGCAGAGATGCCGGAAGTGTTGCACTGCAATGCAGCATCTCGTTCCCTTGAGGAACCATGGTTACATGTGTAATCTGAGACGTTCCTCTTCAGGAACTTGAGGAGCGTCTGAGAGCGCTTTGGGAATGAGAATGCCCATGCTGCCAGACTTACAAATCTCTGTCTTGTGTGGGAAACTGCACAGCTAAGACGACAGGACAGAAGAGCCAGGAGTGGTTTGTATATCTAGTCCATAGAACCTGACAAAGGTTAGGGGTGTGGACCAACCTGCAGCATCACAGACGTCATGCATAGAGACACCCGCTAAGAAGGCCTTGGAGGCCGTCACACCTCTGGTGAAGTGAGCCTTGACCCCCAGGTGCGAGAGAGATCATAGAACTTGTAGGCTGTAGAGATGGCATCTACTATCCACGGACTGAGAGTCTGCTTTGTAGCGGGAAGACCTCTCTTAGGGGGACCATAACAAACAAATAACTGGTCTGCTCTTCTCCACAGGGCAGCTCTGTGGACGTATTAAGCTTCAATTAAGCTTCTTCTGGTCTGGCTCCCTAAATGGAGGAGGACTGAATTCCTGGAGTATGACAGGCCGCGTTGTAGAAGAGGGGACCTTAGGGACATACCCCACTCGAGGGTAGAGAAAAGCTTTGGCCAGACAGGGTGCAAAATCTACACAAGATGGGGCCACAGAGAGGGCCTGTAGGTCCCCAACACTCTTAAGAGAAGATCTCGCCAACAGGAAAACAGTCTTTATAGTGAGAAGGTGATCTGAGATCTCCTCGATAGGCTCAAAAGGAGGCCTACAGAGAGCCTCTAACACCACAGCCAGGTCTCACCATGGGGACACGAGAATGTACCGGAGGCCTCAGCCTCAGCGCACCATGGAGGAAATGTTTAACTAGGGGGTGTCTTCCCACTGACTGACAACTGAGAGGGGTGTGGGAGGCCACAATGGCTGCCACATAGACCTTCAGGGTGGAGTGGGTCAACCTTTTGGAGAAGCGGACATGCAGGAACTCCAGCACTGTACCAATCAGGCAGTTAACTGGGTTGAGCTGGCACTTTCCCACCAAGAAGTGAAAAGCTTCCACTTCAAGGCATACAGTATCCTTGTTGAGGGAGCTCTGGATTGGAGGATGGTCTCAACAACCTTTGTTGAGAGATCGGAAGCTACGAGTTGTGCCCCCTCAGAGGCCAAACTTATAACTTCCACAGCTCCGGGTGGGGTTGGACTATAGTGACCTCCGCCTGTGAGAGGAGATCTCCATCACAACGCACTCTCTCCAGAACTCCTGGGAGCAGAGCAATTGGGGGGAAAAACATACAGACGAAGCCTCGACCACATCTGTACCATGATCAGAGTCAGAGAGTACCAGAGGAGTGCGATGTCTCGCTAGTCGCAAACAGATCCACCTGATCCTGGACAAAAACTCTCCAGCCAGACCTATATCCACACACTTCGTGAAAGTGGGGGGTGAGAGTGCAAGGCCAAAGGGAAGAACCCGATATTGGTATGCTTTGACCCCAAAAGTGAACCTCAAGAACTTCCTGTGATTGAGAAGGATGGAGACATGGAAGTATGCGTCTTTTAGATAGATCGTGACAAACCAGTCCTTGGACCTGATCTTAGACATGACCTGTTTAAGAGTGAGCATCCTGAACTTCAGTCACTTAACTGAGCGGTTCAATAGACGCAGATCTAAAATGGGACGCAACCCTCCATCATTCTTTAGAAATATGAAGTACCGGCTGTAGAACCCATCTCGATGGCCTCCTTCCTCAGGAGAGTGTGCGGGGATGGACTCCAGAGGGTTTTATGTAGGAAATGGTCTTTGAGGGCCAGAGTTGAGAATCATTAAGGTGTTTTGTTGTTGTTGTTGTTGTTGTTTCGACCTTATGCTGCTTCTCATATCAGACCAAAGGATAATTCTCACTTCATTTGAAATACTTCTATTAACCTTATATACCTCATATTGGATCTGACTGCACAAACAATATTTTAGACAACTGTGACAGGCACAAAATTATGCCTCACTAGTTAGTGGAGTCTTTTGGACACAGCAGTTATTATTGATTATTTTGAAATGTTCACAGAGAAACCATTCAGTGTGAAAATTTCTTCTATCCACAAGCACCATTGCACTATTTCGTATCTGACAGATCATCTAGTACATCGAATAATCCATGAAGAAAGGATCAGTGACAATTCATATAAATTACAGTTCTTAAATCTTTTCTATTTGGATTGCTTCTGTTTCTCCTACTTCTGTTTGACTATTTAATTGGTACCCCTCTGTACATTTTCAGTTCACTGCTCAATGCAACGATACCTTAAAAATGGCACCTCTGTGGCATCACATATAATAAACGTGACATGACTGACAAAGACAGATTAGGTTTGTCATAATTTTTCTGCTGCTTCAGAGGCAAATAACAATTTTTGCTTAACTTTATGGGATCATGTTTATTTGTTTTATTGTGTATGTTGTTTTACTGATGATTTTGTTCTATTATGAACTAGTGGCTTTTTAAACAAAAAATGTGGTATCATAATGTATATTCCAATCAGCATAATATTTAATTATAATGATGGTATTAATTAAAATGAATGGTATTAATTAGTATAAAAAAATAAAGTGCATTACAGATAATAGTGTACACAAACAATGAACCATGGAATATAAATTATTGCAGGGTGATTCATATTTGTCTATCCTCACAAATGAATAAATTAAACAGACAAACCACTTCAATGAAGGAAATAGATTCTGAAAGCAGAGCCAGATTCTCAGTATGTCTCTTTATATATTTTGGACACATTCAAATTCAAATGTTCCCTGCTGGGTGTATTTAAAATGTTGGCATTTGATGATCTAAGAGCTCTCCCTGGGGTGTAAAAGACTAGACCATCAACAACATATGCAAATGCTAAACCACTGAGAATTTCAAAGGCAAATAAATGGATGATTCTAAAAAAAAAAGAGCATGTTTTATTACATGTGGTCAAATAAAGCCCTCTTTGGTGATCTTACGAAAAGAGAAATATTTAAAAAGGTGGACTTGGAATAATGTCTCATTCTCACTAGAGGTCTTTTCTGATGGGAAATGTTAATGCAATTAACTCAATTGCAATTAACTCAATCCTTCATTTTGCTGAGCACCATTTTAAAAATACTTTTCAGCATTAAAGTATAAGAAATTACTTTCAATCTATTCAGTTGAGGCATAAGGATATTAATATCAGATCATTTGCATCAGACTGTAGAGAAATGCAGTAGTTATTTTTAAAGGTGCTGTAAGCATTTTTTAAATGCCATACATAAAATGTCCTTACCACCTGACAACAATCACTGAAATAGATGTCCTGAGAAATCACACCTGTCACTGTGACAGCCCTAGAGTCTGTAAACAGAAAAAGAAGAACAAGAAGACGAAGAAAAAGAACAAGGCAATCAGAAATGCTTTCTGCATGTGAATCAATCAATTTGCACATACAGGTTTGCTGATTGGTTTCGGTAAGAAGGCACATGGATAAAGGAATGGGGTGGTTTAATTTATTGGCTAAGTCTGAAGGAAGTTAGTGAAATTTTAAAATGTTTTACAGCTCCTTTAAAAGTTTAATTTAGCATTCAAGTGATTAAATGTCCACAAAGAGATCATATTGTGCCTTGTAATACCCCATTGTGTGTCATACTCAGTGGATTTTCATTGGGATCAGTTAGAGCTCAGAGTGTCACTCTGCTACAGACACATTAAACTCATTCTCAACATTCACAAAGACTCAATATTGTGGTGTCAATCATGTCAAGGTCTGACCATATAGCTGAAAGGTGAATTTTTTCAATGTTAAAATGCTTTTCTACCAGCTTAAAATGCAAAACAACTATAATTAAAACATTTATAGATTTATAGATTTCCCCCAAAATTTCACTTTGGCGACTATTTTCATTTACAGTATGCATTTATCCAAAACAACTCACACTGCATGCATTATCCATTTTATCAGCCTGGCCTTCCCCTGAAATTAAATCCATGACCGTGAGTGACATTTCAGGAATTTCTCAAACCACCATTTTAAATTAATACATCAATTGATTATTTTCATAAAAAAAATAAATGAATTAATTTACAACAATTATTAAACTAATAATGTATCATAAATTACTTTATACATATATAATTTAATTAAAATAAATCATGCATTTGATCATAAATTACATCATAAATATATTTGAAGTAATTGTACTGCCTTTGAATGTAAACACTGCAAAGGAAGTGCAATAACAGTTCGGTTTAGTGATGCTATGACAGAAATGACTAACTTCATTCTAAATCCAGTGGGATAAGCGGCTATATGCTGTTTTGAAGTAGAGGGATTTACTTGTATTTACATTCATGCAGGTGACACACAAAAACAGCTTGTAAAGTCAAATGAGAAGTGCTCCATTCCTGACAGCCTTCCTAGTGTATCTATCAAGGTAAAAGCTGCCATTGCTCATATACTTAAAAATAATACAGCTTAAGTGAGGCTCTGTTCAGCAATTATGTCTAAAAGCATTTAAGAGTAAATTTACATTAATAAAATATGATATTAAATGCACTTGAAGCTGTCTCATGCTTCATGAAAGACCTGTGAGCAAGTATCTCACCTCGTTCCATCTCAATAAACATTCAGGAGATGAAGCAGCCCTAATAATCATGCTACTCAGCCCATGTTCAACTAGAGGCCTACCTCACCCTGGGGTCTGTTCCTGCATAAAAATGTCAGAGAGGACACATGTGCTTGTCTTTTTTTGACCCGTGGTGTAGGTTGGCTGTCCTGATGTGAGTCTGTCAGCACGTCGCTTAGAAAGGATTCAGAGGGGCGTACAAGGTTGCGGGAGGTTATTTCATTTCCGTAGGGATGCAGAGGAAGGGAGTGACTGATAAAAAAAAAAAAAAAAAAAAAAAAAAAAACACGGGCCATTACTACCCATGGATGAGGAAATGGACAGTCGTACTAGTTAAATAATAATTATATTTATTTTGATCTGAAATTGCCATATTTAGATTACACTTTCATTATGATTAGTTGTAATAACTAGTTAGTTAATTTAAAAATGCTTATATACAATTAAATATTAAAATTCAATACCAAATTAAAATAAAACAAATCACAAAACACTACTAAACAAAAACTAAATCAGTAAAATGAAAAAGTTTTTGTTGATGTTGTTGTTGTTTTTTCTACAAGTGAATTAGAAATCACAACATTACAATATATATATACAAAAAAAAATTTTTTTTTTGAGATTTGCATTTAACAGTGTTATTAAATTAAAGGTTAACTTTGTGTTGGATGACAGCAAGGGTTATTTTAATGTAAAAACAAGAAATTGTCCAATATTCATAAATAAATAAATAAATAAATAAATAAAAAACCTCCAGCATTGGCTGATATGTTAATGATGCATACAGTATTGTGTATCTATAATGATAACTGATAATCAAAAGATACGTGCCTCTTACTGTTATTAAAGAGACCCAAGTTCACTATTCAGTACACAAGTACTGCAGGTGCATGATTAGCTAGCATTTATTTTGTAATTTTCTGACTTGATTAACTTGACCTTTACTGTATGGTGCTATAAAAATTCAACCTCCCATATTTGGATTCTAGCAGTTTTAACAAGACTCAAATGCAGACAGATAGCAAAGGAAAAATTGTTACCCGTAGGGACACAAATTGTTTTCAATAAGCTAGGAAAACTGTCATAGATTATCATTTGTCATTTTACTGTTCAGAAACGTGATTGACAAATAATGACTGCATCTGTGAAAGAGAATCATTAGTAGAGTGAAATAAGACCTTCCTTAAAATAAAAATCTTATGCTGTTGCGGGACCCATCATTAACACATTAACACATTCAGTAAGATCTTTTTCTGCTTGGAAGAAGCTGCTCACTTATGTTATTAATATAAAATGCTCCAAACAGGAAGGATGCCAGTTATATCCCTTGATATCAAATGTATCCCCATCTGCAACCCAATGCCAGCTTACTTCACAGTTTTATTCTAAGCTACATGGCAGCAGTTTCTAAATAATATATATTAGATATATAAAAGGCAATTCTTATATGTCCTTACTGTTTTGTTTTTACCATGCATTTCTGTGGTTTCTTTAGCAAATAATAAAACTATTAGCTTAGAAAACCAGCATAGTATGGTACTTTGATGACTTAAAATACAAAAGGACAAATTGAAGAATATTCCGCATTTAGAGTAAAATATTTTTATAAAGCATTTGAGGTAAAATGTTTGAAGTCTGCACTAGTATAAATTTCTTTAAAAAATAAAAATAAAAACCAAGTTTGAAAGTTATTTTGAAACACATTGGATGCATTTCTAAATTTGTTTAAATGGATATTAATACAAGCTGCAACTATACATCATAAAACAAATATAATATGAATTATTTACAGTAGTTTACCCCCTGAGGCTGACGATCAACATTTTCTGAAGGCTTCTGAAGGAGAGTATCAGAACATATTTTGTACCCTATTTCTGTGCACTTTTCATATGTTGTATTCATGTACTGAACAGGAATAAAAGATGCACACTTCTGATTTCCCTGCTTGTTCCTCTGAGCCCATATTTCCACAGGCTATATACAGGTGCATAACCAACACACATACCATAAGGCCTCTTACACAAGGTCACTAGTATATCATCATATGAATGTTGTGATTGCGTTCATGTTTTTGTGCAGCAGGAACAAGTGTTCAATGGTGAATGGCCATGGATGCATTCATTGTTAGAAGCTACAGCATTCATTAGTATTATTATCATTCCCAGGTAAATGTATCCCTATCCCCATGTTTGCACTGCAAATGAATGCCAAAAGCAGAAAAACCAGAATGCTCCCATTATTATCAACTCTGCAGCTGATGCAGTCTCCCCTTCCATAATGAATGCTGTACCCATGACATTAGAAGGTTACTTCCACCTGCTCCTGTAATCTCACTGATCCTGCAGGACCTCTAATTTTCCCTCTAATAGTTCTGCACTGTTTTTTTTCTCCCAATTGTCACACATTCTTATTTTTATTTATTTATTTTTATTCTTCTCCCGTCTCCTTATCTAAAGTTCCTCACTTTTTTTTTGGTGAAGCTCATTAGATGATAACTTGGCTTCTCCCCAGACCTCAGGTGACAAGGATGATACACAGTATCTTATTATTCCTGTCCAGAATGCAGAGGTGAACAATACCCGTTTTCCACATATACACATAAATGGCAATTTCGCTCTTTTTTTCTCCCAATTTTCACATGGTAAACAGTGGTTCTCTTTCACAGTCTTTAGTTTTCAAGACAAACAGTACAGTGGGTATATAAAAGATTCATATCCTTTTAATTAATCACATTTTGTTACTTTGCAGCCTTAAATGTAGATGGACACAGTTTTTGTTTAATCCAGTTCCGTTTACTCAGTGCTACTTATAATGTACAAGTAAAAGATATAACACCAATATGTCAAAAAATAAATAAATAAATAAACAGTATCACTTGGAAAAAGGATCACCCCCTTGTGTCAGTATATTGTTGAACCACCTTTTGCTTTAATTACAGTCTCTACTAACTTTGCACATCTAGACTTTGCAATATTTGCTGGCTCTTCTTTGCATACTGTAACTGCTGTTGTTAAATGTGTTGGTGACTCTTTGTAGACTGCAGTCTTCAAGTGATTCCACAGATTTTTACGTTTTAAAGGTTTAAGAGGTTTAAGTATGGGCTCGGTCACTTGGTCACACAAGGACATTCACCTTTTTCTCCTTCAACCACTGTGTTCTCAGTTCTGCTGTGCACTTTGGGTCATTGTCATGTCTGAAGGTAAACCTTCTTTTTCAACAACTTTCTGGCAGAGGGCATCAGATTTTTCTCAAGAATTTGACAGTTGTTTGCCCCATCCATTGTTCCTTGTATCCTGACAAGTGCTCCAGTCTCTGCTGCAGAGAAACTTCCAGGATATACCCAGGATATAATAACAGGATATTACACCTCTGTGCTTTACTGTATGATTTCTGTTATTTAGATGGTGAGCTGTATTGGATTTCTTCCAGACATCTCGTTTGGTGTTGAGGCCAAATAATTCAACTGTAGTCTCATCTGCCTGCATGCGGTGAGGAGTGTCTTTTTTCTTATAACTCTCCCATTCAAGCCACATTTGTGGAGAATTTGTGATATTGTTGTCACAGGCACACAATGACCACTCTGTCATAAATATCTGCAATTGCTTCAGAGTTGCTGTATGCCACTTGGTAGCCTCTCTGAGCAGTTTCAGCTGCACTACCAAGGACTGAAATGCTCCAGGAAAGCTATTTTCATGCTGAGCTAATCAACATGACCTCAGCTGATCAAATTTGAAAGTCAAATGGCTTTGTGTGCCACTGAGAAGGTGATTAGCTACACCTGATTGAGTTCACAAGTCATTTTCAGGAGAGGGGTGATCCTTTTTCCAACTCATTGATTCAGTTTTTTTTCTTCTCTCTCTGACATGTTGGTGTTATATCTTTCACTTGGATGTTATAAGTAGCACTAAGTAAATATAGCTGTATGAAACAATAACTGTGTCCATCTTAAATTCCAGGCTGCAAAGCTATGAAATGTGATTATTTTAAAGGGCAGTGATTATTTTCTATACCCGCTGTATGTCTGAGATGCAGATGTCGGAATGCCCAGAAAAAAACTAAAAAGGAAAATATGCTAAAAGTCAGAAATACTCGACAAAATCTATGGCATGCATTGTCCCTCTGAAAAATTGTGAAGTGTGTCATTGGACCTTCTGGTGTCTTCTCAGTGACCACTTTTTTTAAGAGGTTAATGTACAACAATATAAATGGCATATAAAAAAAAATCTGCATATTAAAATGATTTTCATCAGTGACACTGATGACTTACAGTGGCATGCAAAAGTTTGGGAACCCCTTGCAGAATCTGTGAAAATGTGAATAGTTTTCACAAAATAAGAGAGATAATACTAAATGCATGTTTTTTTTTTTTTCATTTAGTACTGTCCTGAATAAGATATTTTACATAAAATATGTTTACATATAGTCCAAACCAAAATTATTCAAATAACCTCATTCAAAAGTTTGGGAACATTTGGTTCATAATAGTGTGTGTGTTACCTGGATGATCCACGTCTGTCTTTCTGTTTTGTAATGGTTGTTCATGAGTCCCTTGTTTGTTCTGAACAGTTAAAGGGTTATAGTTCACCCAAATATAAAAATTACGTCATTAATGACTCAACCTCAGGTCGTTCCAAACCCGTAAGACCTCCATTTATCTTCAGAACACTTTAACACAGTTTAAGATATTTTAGATTTAGTCCGAGAGCTTTCTGTCCCTCCATTGAAAATGTATGTACAGTATACTGTCCATGTCCAGAAAGCATCTTCAAAGTAGTCCATGTGACATCAGAGGGTCAGTTAGAATTTTTTGAAGCATCGAAAATACATTTTGGTCCAAAAATAGCAAAAACTACGACTTTAAATTACACCACCTCAACTTACAAAACTAATTCCAGCAGAACAGGGCATTCAATAGCCACAATAATGTCCTCATGATGGATGAACTGAAGCAAAAAGCAACAGAGAGACACAGAGACATGCTGTGTGTGATTTCCGATTTATCTACTCCTATAATCAACAATGGATATTTTTTTAATGACCAAAAAGTTCTCAAAAGAAGATAAGTGATTAGATCAACAGAGACACAGCAAACAAGTGACAGTAATACAACACAATAGGTAATCCTCTATTTATAGCTAGTACAACAATGACAAAATATACATAGTCTGGACAAAGGAAGCATGGCGGGCTAACCTGAAAGAAAGACTTACTTAAAAAAGGGGGAAAAGGAAAAAAAGGCCAGTAGGAATAGAGCACAGATGTCATAAGAGAGCAATTCTCCAGAAGTGGTGAACACTGATTTGTGACAGGAGGAGAAGAAAAGCAGATAACAGCAGACAGCACTTTGTAAAGGCCACTGTAAATATGATACGGCTCCATTTAAGTCCAATAGATTTCAAGGACGATGTTATTACATACAAACTTACATACATGCATATAGTTGCATTCAAGTAGATAGATTGTGCAACAAAAAAATTATAATTGGTTTCACCCACATCCATTGTGGACTCACATACAAATGTGATCACACTGCTGTAATTAGGATATGTGCAATTACTATTATGTTAAATTATGTAACTAATGGTTTCAGTCTAAAGGTGTTTGTTCTTCTGGGAAATCTATCAAACAAACACACTTCAAAAAAACGCTTTTCACATTGCATGGATTGACAACTACTAAAGTCGGCTATATTAAAACCTGTGACCGTGGATAAACTCCAATCAGCTACAAATTTTTGATTGATTGTCCCCCGCCTCATCCATGTTATGAATTCATCATGTTTATCTGTGTCATATAATGGATGAGTACTGGCCTTGCGTTTGTTGTACCAACCTCTCTCTCTTTCCTCTTTGCTCATCCCTTATTTTTACTCAGCACATTTATTTTCCATTTTGTTTGAACATTCAAGGCCACAAAAGGTTACAGTCTGTGCACAAACTGGGAAATGAAGAAACAGAAAATACTTGTAATAAGAAACAAGCACTCACATAGCACCAAATAGAAGTAAAATTAGGCTTTGGTAGTAAAAAAAAAAATTGTATCACCAGTTGGCTTTGACTTTATCACAAACTGCAACATAACACATAGTTTAATATCTTAAAGAAAACATACATCACTAGTAGAGATCGACTGATATGGGTTTTTCTATAACCGATGCTGATGCTTATAGGTCAGGGTCAGTTGATGGCCAATATGTGCTGCCGATTTTTAGGGCTGATATCTTGAACTTTTCCCCTTCATTTGCATGCTAAAATGTCACACTAATAATAAGTGGATGCACAACATTTCTAAACGTAACATCATCATTTATTGAACACTGACTGGATCCATCTCTCGAATCTTAATTTTGTGCACTGCACAGTTTTAAAAATCAATAAACTGTCCAAGTATTAAATATATAAAACAGTTGTTTTAACATAAATGTAAACTTAAATATAAATAATAATAGTAGTGCTCCAAGCACACTAGGATACTGTTTGGTATAAATGACACAGAACATCTAAAGTGCATTCTAAATTCAAACTTACATCGCAGTCTGTTCATTATTAAAATAAAGCACAGTCAACCAAACATATAAAAGGTTACACTGGTCTGTTTAAATAGACCTTATACTGGTTGTGATGTGGCACACATGGGTCAAATGAAAACACCATAGACCTGTTTGGCAAGATCTTTATTTTGTTTGTTTTACTTAGAAGCAGTAACATGGAAGGTGCACATCACATGGTGACTGCTGGTAATGTGAAGCATTCAATATAGTGAGAATCTAAAAAATGTGTGAATAATAACATGTGCTTCGTTTCTGTGTCTTACCGGTTCCTGGAAAGCCCAAAAAGGAGTGGCCTGCGAACAGGAAACCAGTTTTATGGCATCCTGAAGGAGAGGAGTTACACAATTAAGGATGAGTGAATTAAAATGTCTTTACATGTATACTTTGATGAATTATTAGGGAGAGAAGCCTTTTGTTAAAGGAGAACTTCATCTTGGGTGTGACTTGAGAGGTTGAAAGTCTATGTGAAGTGTGAAATGTACTGTTTAACCAATGGAGTGTTATGATTAGCCAATCATTTAGTCTTCGCTTTAGTTTTTCTGTTATGTCTTGAGTTGTACTTTAAGTTTTGTTTCTCTTTGTTTTTTGTTTTTCCTGGGTTAAACTTGCCCATTTATTGGATAGGTTGCCTTGGTTTTTGCTATGTTTATTTGAAACTTGTGGATCCCAAAAATAAAAAAGGACTTTCCATGGACTTTTTCTGGAGTTTTGCCACTTCATTAACTGTCAGTTAGCCACTGCATCGACCATCCTACCACACTGGTCCATTTTGGCCAAGGATTTTTTTGCTCATGTGAAGAGGATGATCTTTTCCGTCTAGTTCACACACACACACACACACACACACACACACACACACACACACGTTTGTTTTTGTGAAAAGTAGGGACATCCTATAGGCGTAATGGTTTTTAAACTGTACAAACTGTATATTCTATGGCCCTACACCAACCCTAAACCTAACCCTCACAGGAAACTTTGTGCATTTTTACTTTCTCAAAAAAAAAAAACTCAATTCCTGTGATGCAAAGCTGAATTTTCAGCATACTCCAGCCTTCAGTGTCACATGTAACATCCAGTCTATCACATGATCATTTAGAAATCATTCTAATATTCTGATTTATTATGAGTGTTGGAAACAGTTCTGCTGTCTAATATATTTGATGAATAAAAGGTTAAAAAGAACTGCATTTATAAAAAAAAAAAAATTATAATATATATTCTAATAATATATTTTCTTTACTATCACTTTTTATCAATTTAACAAAAGTTTACCAATTAAAAGATTATTCCCAAGAAAACATGCTTTGTTGGAGATACACTGGAGATAGAAAACAATCCAAAAACAACACAGAGGAAGCCTTTTTAACCAATGTTAGTATTTCTTAAGGAACTGCCAGGTTTCATGTTAACATCTGTAGTGAAATAATTAAAAATCTACCATTTGTTCACTTAATAGTGGTGTTGTGGAGTTTAAAGTTTTATACACTATATTTCAAGATATGGAAATGAATGATAGTAGGACTATTAAATGTTAGGAATGCCCAAAACATTCCAATCATGGATCATGAGGCACATCTACTGTATCTGAAATCTATAAGGAAATGAGGACAGCCTGGTCTGTTACATATTTAGCTTATTCATTCCAACAGATAGCAGGAGAGAAGATGGATGATATGGGGTGAGAAAGCACAGCATATTACTGTTGCAATAATTGGTTTATTTCCTTAATGGAGATGCTTTTTTCCATTTTGAGATCCCATATTTTGTTAGCCTAGCTATTTATGTGTCACCACATACATAAACTTATCTGTAGATGGATGGCGTATCTCGCCCTCTCAATTACTGTGGAATAAAGATGTATTCTGGGCATTTAGCCATAGTGTTATTTGGGGGAATTTCAGTGTTTCATTTTTTTGTAGAACTGATGTCACATAAGGGACCTGAAACAACAAATTATCTTGTGGATATTTTCATCAAGAAGCCGGTGGCTGCTGTCATCAGTCTTAGCAAACATTGAAAATAGCTAGAGGAAGGCAATCTCACTCATCTCGCTGTTATTTTCAGTATTAAATAAACACCTCTAGATATTTGTGGAGGATTATTAATCTAATCTGTTGAAACCATGACATCTTTTGTTTTAATTAAGTGTTAACAACATAAACGTGACACAAGAGCTGGAGGTATTTTGAATTATTTCACATTAAGGAGGTAACAGATGCTATAGAGATTGAGTGTTTTCTCAAGTGACTATTTCGTCAGCTCTACACAGTCCGAGAAAGGTGAGGTGATTTTTCCCATCACTTCCCCTAATATGAACCGGTTGGTAAATGTCCTGAGGCGTCTACTGACCATTCGGGCAGAGCAGAAAACATCAAGGAGAAGAGGCAGCATTACTATAGGGCAGTGGAGCTGATTGTATGTCTGTTTTATGTTTCACAGATAACTGAAAATCTCTCTCGACTTTAAAAGATTTAAAATCGACTGGTTTAAAAGTTTAAAATCATTTGTCATTTGTTTAAGAGTCATTTGTTCATGAATAGGACTACACTGGTTGTGCTGTTTTTGATTCAGTAATAAGAACCAGTCCATAAGTGACATTTTTGTTGCTTTTTATGTAAATAAAGATTTCATTAATCATGTAATATTTTAAACATTCCATCTTTTTTTTCAGTCAGACTAATTTAAATGAAGTTTACAAGGACTAATCAATAAAAATACATTATTTTGTGGTACAAGTCATATTAAATTCAGACTTCAAATTAGTATTGATGTACTGTATAATATTTTTTCTATCTTTTTTATATACAATAAACAGTTGTGGTACTGTATTGTGTCACCACTTGATGTCCAACCTAAAATCTGGATCCTGATGAAATCATTTGACCAGCTCCAATATACAGTAGCAGCCCAAACTGTATTAGCATTACATTTAATATTGCAGTAAATTGCTTCATATAACTTCGACAATGTCAACATCTCCATAACGTATGCATCTCTTCGTATAAAGAGCTTATGTTCTGTCTCATAGTACATTTGCAGCAGCTAAATACAAAATAAATAAATAAAATAAGACCACTCTGGGGAGGACGGCACATTAAAAGGCATGGTGTAATAAGAATCTTTTAAAGCAGGGGTTCTTAACCTTTTTGATGTCGGGGCCCAAATTTTACAGTACAAAGTGGCCCAGGGCCCAATCAAATATTAGCACTGTATTGGTTTATTGATCTCCCCCTTGGTTTGATTTGTATTCAATAACTAAATGAAATCCACTTGCAGTTTAACAGTTCATTATTATTGTGTATATAAACCTGCACATACAACAAGATGCCAAACACACAACAGTTCAGGGAACAAATCAATCTGAATCAAGAACAAAATTAAAAGGCTCAAGTCAGGCATATTAACACACAAAATCAGTAAGATTTGACAGATTTTACTTACAAAAAAAAAAATATATATATATATAAATAAAAATAAAATAAAAACAATGAAATGTTTTGCTAAAATAAATAAATTCAAAATAATATGTTTAAATAACTAAATAAGTTGTAAATGAAAATTGAAATAAAGTGCAAATGAAAAAATATAGCTTTATAATCTGCTAAATAAAAAAAATAAAAAAATAAAAAATGGGCTGCTTTTTATTCTTTCTTGCAACTGATGCTGTATGTCTGTGGCCATGGCCACGATACGATTTGGTCTCCCCTTTTCCACTTTAAAAATGTCTCCGCCTGTTTCACACATACTCCGTTTGCAGTGCGCATGCAGTCCGTGTGTGTTATGTGTGTGGAGCAGAAGCAGCACAGACTCATTGTGCTTTCACACAGGAGGCGTTTGCAATCCGCTACTGATCCGCGGCTGTTTAGTCCACAAGCACAACATTTGTTCATTATTTTAGATTTAAAATCATGTAAAAAAAATAAATTCAAACAAACAAACAAAAAAAGCTTTTTCATGATTGTGATACTCTTATCATAGTACAGTAACAATCTTTCATAGACATTAGTATAAACTGAAATATAAACAGTGTATTATTCATGCACTTGAAATTCACCACTGACAGAAACAGTCGGCTCTCGTGCCTTGTGCATTTAAATCTTTATTACAAGCAATCCCACAGGTCTTAATGAGCTTTGTTTTTCTGCCTCCATAAAAGTGCATATATTGCGTTTCCTTGTTTGCCTTGTGTTGTCTGCGAAACACAGTAGGCTTTAATTCTATAAATGTATTGTGCAATGACTGCATTTCCGTGTCAATCCATGTTAATTTTTACTGTGAACAATGCGCTGTCACTTTAATCAAAAATAGACTCGGTACAGGTGGATCAGAAGCACGGCGATAGGATTCGCGAAACCATGTGATTTGCCTGTCCAACATTGCTTTTCTTGATTTATTTTTGTTCTAACATGGTTGGCTAAATGTTAATGTTTTGTCCGGTTTAATTATGTTTATTCCAGTCATGCAACTCCTGCAATTAAACTCCACACCACTTCCTTTTTTTATTGTCCTTGTAAAAGGGATCTGTGATGTCATATAATAATGTGAGGTTTTAAGGATGAACCTTTTGTCATCTATTTCTGGCCTCCTAGCATATGAATATAATAATGTGAAATATGATTGGGAGTCTGCACATGAAGTTTATTTTGAAATGCACATGATTTTTTGACTTCTATTTTTTATTTGCTGTGCGGTTTGGATGCGGGGTGCGTCAGAAATAGACTAGGTGCCTATCTTTAGCGAAGCGGCGTGGAGAGCTACTTCTGGGGGGCTTTTGAAAAGTGCCGCAGAGCGTCTGGTGTAAACACAAGCATAGACTAGAGTGACCGCGATCAGCTCCGGTAGTCGCGCCGGAGCCGTAACGCGCCGTCGAGGTGTGCAGTGGAAATCAGGGGTGAAACAGGCGTAACTTTTGCTACAGGCTACGGTTGACTGTGTGTCTTCTTCTGGTTATTAGCACTTGTTAAACAACTGAGGCATTACAGCCACTAGTGGTGGGATAGTGTATTGTAACTGTCTCATGGATAACAGTGGTCATTCTAGTGTCTGTAACTTGTTTTGTCCCGCGGCCCTCGCGGCCCACGGGTGAAAAACATGAAGTTTTTTGCGGCCCTCCAGGTGGCGTTCACGGCCCAAGCGTGGGCCGCGGCCCTATGGTTAAGAATAGGTGTTTTAAAGGGTGTTTGCCTTTGTTCTTTTATCATGGCCTCTACTGTCACTCTGTAATGGCAGTCATTCACTGTGTCACCGCTCTTCTTTATCCATCAAAGAGACAGTGTTTAGCACATTATTTCTAGCTGAATATTAAATGTCTGGGTTTAATAGCCACATGACAGCTGAGCCCTTTGAGATAGCTTGGATATACAGTATTAGACAGTGTGATATATGACAGATGCTACTGCATTTGTGATCATCTCTCTGACAAAATACATTTTGAGGTTGAAGGCTATTTGCAGATATTTTTTTAATGAGCAGCAGACAATTAAAAAAATCATGTATTGATGTGCCACAACCCACTGACATTTTCTTTCAAAATATATAAACAGTATTTTTTTTTTTTTTTTTTTTTTTTTTTTGTCTGCTAAATAATGCCATTATTTATAGAACAGTGAAAAATAGTGGCAGGCCACCAATTTATTCAAAATATAGATTTGTCCCTGTGATGATGCAGTTATTTAGCTGTGGCTAATTCTGCAGGTCATCATGTCACTTCCATCTTATTCCAAATGAGTCAGTCTCTGTCTCTCAGCCACCTGTTATGAAATGTGAAGACACATTGTTATTTTTGCTGCTCATATTTTCCTGACCATGGCATAATGAGATGAATATTGCATATACAGTATGAGTTGGCACATGGAGTTCTGGACAAAATTAACTTTAGACATTTACATTTACATTTAATCATTTAGCAGACGCTTTTATCCAAAGCGACTTACAAATGAGAACAATAGAAGCAGTCAGGTCAACAAGAGAACAACAACAGTATACAAGTGCCATGACAAGTCTCAGTTAGTCTAGTATAGAACGCATAGGTAGGTTTTTTTTTTTTTTTTTTTTTTTTTTTTTTTTTTTTTAATTAAAAGACAAGAAAAGGAAAAGTGCTAGTGTTAGTTGGTTAAGTGCAGGCGAAAAAGGTGAGTCTTTAGCTGTTTCTTGAAAATGAGTAAAGACTCAGCTGTACGAATTGAGATTGGGAGGTCATTCCACCAGCTGGTCACAGTCCAGGAAAAGGTCCGTGAGAGTGATTTTGAACTTCTTTGGGATGGTACCACAAGGCGTCGATCACTTGCAGATCGCAAACTTCTGGAGGGCACATAAGATTTAACCAATGAGTTTAGGTAAGTTGGTGCCGTGCCAGTGGTCGTCTTGTAGGCTAGCATCAGTACCTTGAATTTGATGCGAGCAGCTACTGGTAGCCAGTGTAACCTGATGAGGAGAGGAGTAACGTGAGCTTTTTTTGGCTCATTGAAGACAACCCTCGCTGCTGCATTCTGGATCAATTGCAGAGGCTTGACAGTACGTGCAGGAAGGCCCGCCAGGAGAGCATTACAATAGTCCAGTCTGGAGAGAACAAGAGCTTGGACAAGAAGTTGGGTTGCTTGCTCTGACAGGAAGGGTCTAATCTTCCTAATGTTGTATATCCTAATGTAACTACCCTGCAGGACCGGGTAGTTGTAGCAATGTGGTCTGTGAAGCTTAACTGATGATCCATCACAACTCCTAGGTTTCTAGCTGTCCTCGAAGGAGTAATGGTTGATGAGCCAAGCTGTATAGAGAAGTTGTGATGAAGCAATGGGTTAGCTGGAATCACCAGGAGTTCTGTCTTCGTAAGGTTAAGCTGAAGGTGATTGTCATTCATCCAGCTAGAGATGTCACTCAGACAGGCTGAAATGCGAGCAGCTACCGTCGGGTCATCTGGTTGGAATGAGAGGTAGAGTTGGGTGTCATCAGCGTAGCAGTGATAAGAAAAGCCATGCTTCTGAATGACAGATCCTAATGATGTCATGTAGATTGAGAAGAGAAGTGGTCCAAGTACTGAGCCTTGAGGAACCCCAGTAGCAAGGTGGTGTGACTTTGAAACATCACCCCTCCAAGACACACTGAAGGATCTGTCAGAGAGGTAGGACTTAACCCACAGGAGTGCTGTTCCAGAGATGCCCATCTTTCTGAGGGTGGACAGGAGAATCTGGTGATTAACAGTGTCAAAAGCAGCAAAAAGGTCCAGTAAGATGAGTACCGAGGATTTTGAAGCTGCTCTTGCTAGTCGCAGGGCTTCAGTAACCGAGAGCAGAGCAGTCTCAGTTGAGTGGCCACTTTTGAAGCCAGATTGGTTGCTGTCCAGGAGGTTGTTCTGTACAAGGAACATAGAAAACTGGTTGAACACAGCTCGCTCAAATGTCTTTGCAATGAATGGAAGAAGGGATACCGGTCTGTAGTTTTCAAGAAGAGCTGGATTTAGAGATGGTTTCTTGAGCAGTGGGCTTACCCGAGCCTGCTTGAATGCTGAGGGAAATGTTCCAGAGTGAAGAGAGGAGTTGATAACGTGAGTAAGCGAAGGTATGACTGAAGAAGAGATCGCTTGAAGGAGGTGAGTGGGGATCGGATCAAGAGGACAAGTAGTAGGATGATTGGACAGGAGAAGTTTGGAGACGTCCATCTCTGAGAGTGGGGAGAAGGAGGAGAAAGAGTGTACGTCGGTCATTGTGAAGTTGTCCTCAGTCTGCGGTGTGGAGAATTGGTCGCTGATGGATCTTGTCTTATTTGTGAAGAAAACTGCAAAGTCGTCCGCTGTAAGAGTCGATGGAGGAGGTGGTGGCGGCGGATTGAGAAGAGAAGAGAAAGTCTTGAAGAGTGTCCGAGCGTCACAACAGCTGGTAATTTTGTTGTGGTAGTAGGATGTTTTAGCCGTGAAGACATTTGCAGAGAAGGAAGAGAGGAGAGACTGATGTACACTGAGGTCTGTAGAGTTTCTTGATTTCTGCCATTTCCTCTCTGCAGCCCTGAGTTTAGAGCGATGTTCACGGAGAACCTCAGACAGCCAGGGGGCAGATGGGGCAGTGCGTGCTGGTCTAGACATCAGTGGGCAAAAGTTGTCCAAGCAAGATGTTAAAGTGGAGCAAAGAGTGTCCGTAGCGCTGTTCGTGTCCAGAGCAGAGAACTGAGAGAGTGCAGGAAGCGAGGATGAAACCACAGAAGATAGGCGAGATGGAGAGAATGAGCGTAGGTTCCGTCGAAAGGTGACCTGCGTTGGAGTGAGAGGCACTTCAGGAGTAAGTGCTAGGTTAGCAGTAATGAGGAAGTGGTCTGAGGTGTGCAGTGGAGCAACTGAAGAAATGTCCACAGAGCAACAGCGCGTGTAGATGAGGTCCAGTTGGTTGCCTGATTTGTGAGTCGCTGTAGTAGACACTAGCTTGAGATCAAATGAGGAGAGCAGAGTTTTGAAGTCAGCAGCCTGGGGTTTATCTAGGTGGATGTTTAAGTCACCAAGCAGTACCAGAGGAGTACTATCTTCAGGAAAGTTTGATAGCAGCACATCCAACTCCTCCAAGAAGTTTCCCAATTGACCTGGGGGACGATAAATGACCACAAAGTGGATTTTAACAGGGTGGGTTACAGTAATGGCATGTGATTCAAATGAACCAGTACCTGTAGGTGATGGCTGAAGATCAAATTTCCATTCTTTTGATATAAGGAGACCTGTCCCTCCATCCCTCCCAGTGGTACGAGGAGTGTGGGAACAAGTGAAATTAGTGGAGAGGGCTGCAGGGGTGGCAGTATCTTCAGGTTTGATCCAAGTCTCTGTCAGTGCCATGAGGTTGAGACCGGAATGAGTAGCAAGAGAAGAAATGAAGTCTGCTTTGTTAACTGCAGACTGGCAGTTCCAGAGACCAACTGGAATAGAGAGCGTAGTAGTAGAGGTCAGAGGGACAGGCCGTAGGATTGTCAGACAGGCCTTCCTGCGACGTCCATAGACATTTTAATCACAAGGCTACTAATGTTTAGGCTACTAATGGGACGTTATTGGTGTAGTGGAAAGTGCAGCTGCCGCATGTGAAGGACCCCGAGCCAAAACTTTTGGAAGAATCAACAACATAACAGTCCTGGGAGATAAAGGTAGGGCATAAATTCTGATATTTCAAAGTCCTATGGGCATATATTTACTATATATTACTAGCAAACTATGAAGTGTTGCTTCACTTAGTGAAAGAAAAACAAATAGCATAGAACCATTGGGAACTGGCATAATGCTATTTTGAAAATATAGAAATAGAATAGAATAGAAATATTATGCCCAATGTTATAAGTTCTGTTTTATTTTTCCTGTATCGGAGTCGGAGAAATTCACTCTGTGCGTGGGGTGGAGAAGGTTGCAGATCTCACAAACATGAGGGCTACGTTACTCTGCCCCGCTCACAGACAGCGCCATGCTCGGAGACACAGAGCTGTCCTGGAGCAGACCAGAACGGTGAATAACATCTATTCGGAAGCATGGTTTGATGCAGACAATAGCTGGGTTTCCATCCAACTTATTTGCATTTAGGGATGTCAATTTTCGATCATTCCAATGAACGATCGTCGTTTAAATTAACGATCAATTAATCGATAACCTTAAGATTATTGTCATTTCTCAATAGCGAGGTAATGACAGCATTTTTGAAGCAGATTAACTTACAGTTTCGCTATTAGTAGATGCTACTGCTGAACACTCTTAACTCTAAAAAAGGATGTGTTAATTAATAGCACATTTTTTTGTGTTAAGGCTATTTTAACAAATTTGTGTAATTTTAAGTTGATCATGTGTAAAAAGAAAGAGAGAGAGAGGTGTGTTAACTAACATTCAATCACATTGTTGCGACATCACTCCACGCCGCAAGAAGCAAGTTCGCATCTCTTTTTCCATCAATGGATGACTTGGAAACACACATGTAAGGTTTTTGATTTATTTGTTATTTTGAAATTGTCAAATACAAATTGTCAAATATATTTTATTATTGTTATTTTTTTAGACACTCAAATGTGCATTTAGTTAGCAACCTCTCGTGATTATGGGTATTTGCCATAACATTAGATGCAAGAGCTGTCTGTAAGTTAACATTAGTGCTTGAAAAATTATTTTTATTTCTCTTCATACACTTTGACAAGTTTGAGATGCACAGACGAATCACACACGCTTAATCTCTCTCTCTCTCTCTCTCTCTCTCTCTCTGTGTGTGTGCGTGCGCAAGTGCGGAACTCCTGGGAGAGGCGCGTGGGTGTTTGAGCGAGTGGCGGCTTGTTTGAGTGAGATTTCATTCCTTTTTTTCTTTATTATTTTGAAAAGTTAGTTTTTGTTTAGTTTGCCGTAGTTGAGGGTTGTGAAAATGCCGGCAGATTCTGATGGGTTTGCTGCCTTAACAGCCCGGCACGGTTGTAAATGTTTGCCGGATGAAACAATCACTGTTGAAGACTGTTTGTCTGCTATGAGTAGCGAAATAGGTGCTCGGAATATTCTGTCGGCATCTAGACTGAAACAAAGCTGTTGTTGTGTTTGTGAAGGAAGAATCTATGGTCCACCATTTAGTGGAAGTTGGTTTATCTGTTGGAGATGTTTTCTTGCCTGTTTTACCGCTGTCAAGTCCTTCAAAGAGGGTAACTCTTTCCAATGTGCCTCCGTTCATTTCTAACGATTCACTTGAGCGATTACTTAGCCGTTATGGTAAAATGATGATGCCGATAAAAATGATCCCTCTTGGTGTTAAAAACCCAGATTTAAAACACATTATGTCTTTTAGACGTCAAACTGCTATGATTTTGAATGCAGATTTTCAGTGCTTGGACGTGTTGGCGAAATTGACTTTGGCAGGTAAAGATTATACGGTTTTTATCAGCACGGAATCACTTAAATGCTTTTCCTGTGGGGCCTTTGGACATACAAAATTGAAATGTACTAATAATAAGGTGACTGAACAAAATGAGACTGAGCCTAAAACACCTCTGGAGCAAGTGGCTCCTGCCATGGAAAATGGTAATCAGTATGGCAAAGATAAAACTGATCAGCGGGCTGAATCGGATTCACTGTCAAAATATGATGAAAATCCGAAAGAGGCAGTGATCAGTCATGCTGAGAATGCGGGAGAGTGTTCGCTGAACGCTAATGAATGCGCTAATGTTCGCTGTGTGGCGATCGGTGCTGAGACCGGCACTGCGGGAAACAGCGACTCCGAGCGCTCCAGAGAGCCAGATGAGCTCGTGACAGTCGAAGAGTCTCGGGACTCACTATCATCTGTTGGCCTGTCACAGGTCGATATGGATCAGCTGTCTGAGAGAGCTGAGGCTCAGTCCATAAACACAAACTCTGACAGTGAGGAATCTGATATTGTGGATTATTTCACTGATGTCAGCTCACAAGGAAGTGCTGCGGAGAAAAAAACGCAGTTCGCAAATAAAACCACCTTATTACACAGTACAACAAATTAATAATTTTCTCAATGACACTTTTAATCAGCGAAGGCCACAACTAGAGAAGCATTTCTCTGACTAAAGAAACATGTCAGTGCCGTTAAAAAACGACTAAACACGTGTCATAAAAAACATTGATACGGTTATGTATAGTAAGGTGATATATTATTTTTGCATTCTTTTACCTTTCGTTATGACAACCTTAAACATTGGGACCTTTAATGTTAATGGTTGTCGGTGTACAAGGAAGAGAGTTGCTTTGTTTGATTATCTGCGGTTAAAACAGGCAGATGTTATTTTGTTGCAGGAAACACATACAGATCGTCAAAATCAAGCACAGTGGTATGGTGATTGGAAAGGCAGTGTTGTATTGAGCCATGGTACAAACCTTAGTGCGGGTATTGCCATCCTTTTTTCTCCATCTGTTAGCATACAGCCAGATGTCCTTGAAATAATACCTGGTAGGATTTTGAGAGTTGATGTTGTTTTTGGTGATACTCCTTTTTCTTTAATTAATGTGTATGCGCCGAATGTTGGTCAAGAACGCATTTCATTTTTCAAAACACTTTCTGATGCTTTAGTTAAGTGTCCTCAGGGAAATATTGTTATACTTGGTGGAGATTTTAATTGTACTGTTAATTCACATTTGGACAGGAATCATGATGAACCTCACCAAGCTTCTGCTGAGATTTTAAAGAAAATAATTAATGAACATAATTTAGTTGATGTGTGGAGGGAGGCCTTTCCTATGGCCAGACAGTACACATGGTTAAAAGCTAATTCTAATATTATGTCAGGAGCTAGGCTTGACCGTTTTTATGTCGAAAAGGCCAATAGGGGTAGGTTTTTTAGTAGTTCGATTTCACCATCTTTTCTGTCAGATCATCACTATGTATCTATTTTAGTATCTGTTTCTCTTTCTAAATCTCACAAATCGCATTGGCGATTTAATAATAGATTATTGCAGGACGGCACTTTTCTTCACTCTTTTAATCTTTTCTGGAAAGCTTGGAGAGAGGAGAGATGTAATTTTCAGTCACTAAGTCAATGGTGGGATGTTGGTAAGACACAAATCAAGTCTTTTTGCCAACAGTATACTGCACACAATGCTGGGATGCTCAAAGAAAGAATGAAGTCCCTTGAACAAGCTATCCTTGGGAAAAGCAGTGACTGTACCCATGATAATTCAATTTTCATTGACTCTGTTGCGAATGATAAACTCCTTTTGAAAAATTTATTGGAAGAGCGAGGAAGATCAGCCCTTCTGAGAACCAGATTTGCACAGCTGAATGACATGGATGCTCCTACATCATTCTTCTTTGGTCTTGAAAAAAAAAAACCCAAGGGAACAGAAGAGTTTTCATCAGTTAAAAATACCAGGTGGTGGAGTTATAACGGATCAACGGGAAATTCAGTCTTATGCTCTCTCTTTTTATGAGGATTTATACCATTCGGAATTATGTGACTATGCAGTGGCTGATAAACTTTTATGTGACCTATCCAAATTGACTGAAAAAGCAAGTAATGAGTTGGACAGGCCGTTGACTTTTGGAGAGATTTCACAAGCTGTTCAGGAAATGTGTTCTGGGAAGTCACCTGGATTGGACGGGCTCTCGGCAGAATTTTTTAAATCCTTCTGGAACCTACTAGGACAAGACTTGTATGAAGTTTTTCTTGAATGCATCAATCAAGGGACCCTTCCTTTGAGTTGTCGAAGGGCAATTCTTACATTAATTGCGAAAAAGGGGGATCTTGGTTGTTTGAGGAACTGGCGGCCGGTATCACTGATATGTGTTGATTTTAAGATTTTATCCAAATCATTGACTAACAGGCTTAAGAAATATATGGCATCAGTCATTCATATGGACCAAACATTTTGTGTCCCCAAAAGGACAATTTTTGATAACCTGTTTTTAATGAGGGATATGATTACAGTGGCAAAAATGCACAATTTAGACATCGGTTTGCTTTCATTGGATCAAGAAAAAGCGTTTGACAGGGTTGATCACCAGTATTTATTAAAATCTCTGGAAGCTTTTGGTTTTGGTCCTTATTTTGTATCTCTTATCAAAATGCTATATAATGAAGTTTTTAGTATGTTGAAGATCAATGGGTCTTTAACCAGGCCTTTCTCTGTGTCCAGGGGAATAAGGCAAGGGTGTCCTCTCTCTGGACTTCTGTATGCTATTTCTATTGAGCCTTTATTAGTCTCACTTCGGAGGCAGCTAAGTGGTTTTAATATTCTTAGTGACCCCAGTGTAGGTTCAGTTAAACTTACAGCATATGCTGATGATATAACAGTGGTTATAAAAGGCTCAGAAGATGTTACAAGTTTGATATGTTCCTTAAATAAATATCAAAAAGTTTCATCTGCACGCATTAATTGGGAGAAATGTGCATCCTTGCTATTGGGCGACTGGCAGGCTACAGGACCCCCTAAGCTGCCCCAGCAATGCAGATGGGCCAGAGATGGGTTTAGAATCCTTGGTTTATATTTCGGTACTAATAGCTATACAGAAAAGAACTGGGAAGGGTTAGCGGACAAGGTAATTCTCAGAATTCAGAAGTGGCGATGGATTCTTCCACATCTCTCTTTTAGGGAGAGATGCCTGGTTATTAACAATTTAGCAGCTTCTATGTTATGGCATAAATTTACTGTGTTAGATCCCCCTAAGGAGTTACTTTCTGGAGTTCAAAAAGCATTCGTCAATTTTTTTTGGGATGGCTGCCATTGGCTTCCTCCAGGTATCCTTTATCTTCCTGTGGCAGAGGGAGGACAGGGATTAATACATTTGGAATCAAAAGTCCTGGCAATGAGGTTGCAAACATTACAAAAACTTCTGTACAGTCCAGACCCTTTGTCTTGGGGTGGGTTTGGTTTATATATACTCAAGAATATTGGAGGATTTGGTCTTGATAAACAGTTGTTCTTAATGTAGAAGACATTGGTGTAGAACGTGCATTCTTTACCTTTCAGTTTTTATTTAGGAGTGATTAAATCTTGGAATTGTTTTAAAATATTGAGACATGAAGATGAGCATTATGGCTTTTCAGAACCTCTTTTTTTTAATCCTCTTTTTCAGTTATCGACATATGTGTCGTCATAATTAGTCAATCAGTTTTTGAAGGCTGGGGTAACAAAAGTCATGGACTTGATTGATTTAAACAATGGCCAATGGAGAACTGTACATGCAATTGCGGATCAAGTTGGAATAAATTCCGTAAGAATTGTGGAGAGATTAATTGGGGATCTTAAGTCATCTTTCCCTCAGACTTTCATTTCCTTTATTAATAATGTTTTTATGAATGGTTTTATTTCTCAGACCTTTCCTGAGTTCAGGGTAGTTCCCAAAGACTGGGAATCTGATTATAACAGTCAGACCAAATTGTTGAAAGGTTATAGTGCTATGGTGTTTCATTGTATTGGGAAAAAAAATGTTATACCATGTTTGTGTCAAAACTGTACATTTTGACCAGTTAAAGCATAGATCAGATACAAAATGGAGGTCGTGCCTTTCTCTTTCAGATGAGATCTATCCATCATGGAGGTTGCTGTATAAGCCTCCTATCTCTAAGAGATGTGGAGATATTCAGTGGAGGATACTACATTGTATTATAGCCACAAACTCTTTTGTGTCTAAAATTAATGAGACTGTTTTACCAGTATGTCCTTTTTGTAATGCTCTTGACAATGTTTTTCATATGTTTTGTGAGTGTTTTAGACTTAACTCACTATTTTCAGTTTTGGAAAAAATGATTGTAAGATTGGGTTTTACATTCACCAACAGTTTATTTATTTTGGGTTGCAGATATAAAAGGTCTTGGCAGCAACAGTGCACACTTGCTAATTTTTTAATAGGACAAGCTAAACTTGTTATTTTAAAGTCTCATCGGTGTAAAAATACTGGTGAAAATGTGAATATAGTAACTCTGTTTAAGTCTCTAGTAGAGTCAAGAGTGGTGATTGAATATACTTACTATCAACATAATAATAATGTTCTTTATTTTGAATGGAAATGGGGTGTTGGTGGAGCTTTGGTGACTGTGTGTAATTCAGGCAGTTTGGTTTTTAATTGGTAATGGTTTAATTATTTTGATGTTTTTTTTGGATTTGCTGTTAAACTTGTATTGATTTATATAATTAAAGTGTTTTAAAAGTCAAAAAGTCTCTCTCTCTCTCTCTCTCTCTCTCATAACTGCATTACTATCAATGACTCAAGCCTCTGTAAATCTAAAATTATGTTTTGGAATTAGCAATGGCTTGGTGGGATGAAATGCAGAGGGAATTTATCCTACGCACAAGAGTATTATAAAGGGCAAAAACGTGACAAATGAAAGAAATTGACTGAAAATATTCACTGATGAATGAAATAATTTACTCCAGTCTGTTCAGTTGATAGAAAATAATGCACACTGGAGGTGTAACAGCCATCACCACGTGCATTATTTTGTAATAATTTGATGGCCTGTCATCAATTACTCCTGCAACCAAATGCATCCTATTGGCATACATCTGCACTGACAAAAAGATGCAGTTTTACATGGTTATTCAAAATTTTCATAGAAGCTAATTTTGATTCCTTGACCTTATACCACAGATTGTTAAGAAACAAGAGGTCACAGGATCAAAATCAGCTTGCCTGACAGAAGGCTTCTCAACAAAGAATAGGGGCTTGGTAAAATCACTTCTGTGTTGTCAGTAAGTGTTAGTGGTTTACAGCACAAACAGATCATTACGTTCTGAAGCCCCCAGGAAATTAAAAGCAAAAGCTTCCAGAGAGCCAAGGATCTTTCTTTATCTTCAAACATTATCCCAGCATCTCACAGGTAGCACACAGGAGGAACGGCTGGGTGGGTATCTCTCAGAGGACACCACAGCTGTCTCCACAGGGAGAGCACTTTAATTAGATGTCAACACGGTAGAGAAGATGCAGACTTTACAATACTCTGCGGTACGGGGCTTGGCTGAGTTTCTACAAAACTAACGTGACTGGTCATGTGTCTTGTGGGTGGTTATATTTACATGTGTGAATATAAATGAGTCAACAACATTTTTTCCTAAAATATGTTGACTGTGTTCAGACCAAAATGTCAGCAGAAACTCAATCTGTATTATTGCATCAAACAAATAGGTCTAAGCTTACGCTGGCAGTGAGAAGGAAAAAAAAAACAAAAACATATATATATATATATATATATATATTCTATTTTTTTATTTACATTCACAATAACCAATTAAAGACAAAAATGTGTGTGAGGCTGATTGCTGGCAACATGAGGAACACAAGCCTCTCTCCATGAGAAAAAAAAAATATTGAAGTAATTGATGAAAAACGGGGGAATGCAGTGGTCTGTTGTTCCCATGACTTATGACCACTCTTCGAAACAACTGACAATTCATTTCTGTAGAAAAGAGGAAAAATATCTACTGAAAGGACACAAAAATACAGTTACAAAGAACAGTTCACCCCAAAAAATACTGAGTGCATGCTGGTTTGCATAGTAAGGTAAGTAATATGGCCTCTTAATATTTGGAATAAACCGTGGAAATTATATGGACTATGTTATGGTGCTTTCTGTCAAATTCAAATTTATGGAAAAGGCAGAAAAGTATTTTCATAGAATGACTAAACAACATAAATGACTGCTGTCTAAAGCAACCAATTTCCTGCTGGACAAGTTTCAGATGTCTCATATCACTCCATGGTCGCCACCTTCTCATAATAATATAATAATTTAAACTCAAATCAATATTTGATGTCCATTCATTTATTCACTTGGTAAGTAGCTGTGTATTGAGCCGGATAATGGACAATCATCCAGTTATTATCGCAAAATACTATTCAGGGTGATGCAGACCCCTCTGCATGGTCTCTTTCTTTATTTTACAACAATGACCAGCTGACTGCAGATTATGCCTTAGATAATTATTCTCTCTGCCACCAACTCAAGAGTTCACAGCTTGTTACTATTCCAAACCAAACACTAACAGAAAAATGTTAAATTCTGTGTTTTCTCCTGGCAGTAAGAACTCTATAACACTTCTCCACCAAGGCCAAAAGTGGAATGTCTACAGCAAATACAGTATTCAGACTTTTAATTCATCGAGTCATTGGAGCTTATACCTGTGGCTCTTTGTTTGGAAAGAAACGTTTTTGTCTCTGCTGCTTCCATCCTGCTTTTGGTTAATTTGCTGTACCATATTTAAAGGAGCCGTATGTAGGATTGTGGTCAAAACTGGTACTGCAATCACTATAAAAATACTGTAGAGTGGTGTATCCCCTCCCCCTACCCCCTGACTCGAGGTTGCCAGATAAGCTGCAGGATTCAGCAGAAACGTAGGCTGCTTCAATGAGCTTCCAATGGCAAGTGACGAACAGACGTACACAGTAAGTTTTTTTTCTGTTAATTATGTTTATGCTTCATGAGAGATATTTTGATAAGTAATTATGTATTTAAAAAATGTACTAATTGTCATTAGTTAACTATAATAGTAAAGATTTATGCTCATATGTGACAGTATAATCGTAAAGATGTATGCTCGTATGTGACAGTATAATCGTAAAGATTTATGCTCATATGTGACAGTATAATCGTAAAGATGTATGCTCGTATGTGACAGTATAATCGTAAAGATGTATGCTAGTATGTGAAAGTATAGTCGTAAAGATGTATGCTCGTATGTAAAAGTATAATCGTAAAGATGTATGCTCGTATGTGAAAATATAATCGTAAAGATGTATGCTCGTATGTGACAGTATAATCTTAAAGATGTATGCTCGTATGTGAAAGTATAGTCGTAAAGATGTATGCTCGTATGTGAAAGTATAATTGTAAAGATGTATGCTCGTATGTGACAGTATAATCGTAAAGATGTATGCTCATATGTGACAGTATAATCGTAAAGATGTATGCTCGTATGTGACAGTATAATCGTAAAGATTTATGCTCGTATGTGACAGTATAATCGTAAAGATGTATGCTCGTATGTGACAGACAGAACGGTAGCTGTTAGTCTAACTTGTAATGTTATGTATCTGTCATCAGTTCCTTCAGAAAATATTGTTAGAGTAACTAAATTACATTAGCAACGGTCATACAGGTCAACTTGCAGCATGTGTAACTTCGTCCACGATATACGTGAAGAACAAATGACGAATCATTTTTACTGAGGTAACATTAGGCTACTGTCTCAAATACGTTTCAAATTGCCATAATGGGCGTGCTAATGTTGTTTTCCTCAGCATCTCAGCATAATGACAGATAAACGGGCTCCTATAATGCATTGCTAATGTTAGCATACGTCCATGTGAGCTAACGTTATGTTACTTTGCACAAACATGCATAACTTTGGTCAACTGTCATGAATATATGAAATGTCCATTGACATCAAGTACAAGTTAGCCAAGCATAGATGAATCTTACCTGTCCAGGAGAAAATTAGCAACGTTGGCGTCTGTGTTCAAATTCTTCTCCATTTTCAGTCGTCTCCATCTTTCAAAAGCATCTCCAATACAAATTCTGGTTTTATTTCGGACTTTGTCACGATGAATTTCTGATAACGAGGTCTTTTTGATTTAGTAACATTAGACATTTTTATCCGACTAGAGTTAGGGTAGGTTACAGCAAAGCTGGCAACACGGATCCCGAAACACTACTGACTTCGTGATTGGTAGATAGGTGGAGGGAGGCGCGTCAGGCCAAAACACAAAATGACAACATCAACATCAGCTGAGGGCTGCAAGTCCACTTTTTTAAATGACAATATCCTGGCCGGTCTACTGTTGTCAGTGATATAAGTATTTGATGAAATGAAAATGATTTCTTAATGTCTAGTGACACATCAGGGCCATTTTATGATTAACTGAAATAGATTTCTTATATACAGCTCCTTTAAGGATATCAGAATACTGAACACTGTCAATGTCGATATTTGCACACACCAGCTGGCCATACAATCGAACGCCCCTAGAGACACTAATAAACACAAATGAGACTTTTGAGTTAAATGACTGATGTGAGAGATGGCTGTGTTGCATCAGTAAGAGCTGTTCAGTATGCTGCGCTTCAACACTTAATTGTCCACCGCTGTGTCAGTTGACTGCAATTGAAATCTCTGACTTCTATAATAGGAAAGAGTCTGTCTCTTACATTGGGCAGCTGTATACCACTTAATTTCCCATCTGGTTTAACTCTGTAAACAGCAGCTATGAATATAGATAAGAAAAAAAAAAGTTAAAGATACAGCAACACAGTGATAAGAAAGGCTTGCATTACATTCCTTTTCATAAAGTTTTGTTCGTAAAGGCTTTTCTCAATTTTGTTACAACAAAAGCATGCCGACAGTAGCTGTAATTCTCACTGAACATTAATTAATTCAAATTAGAAACTAACAGCCTCAGTTTTGCACACTTATACCAGAACATTTCTACAAGCATTTTTTATTCCCTATTTCTTTAAAAAGGTATCATTTTGCTGCCATTTAAAGAGCACAACTTAGTTGAGATGAGATGATGAGATGAGATTCAACTTTATTGTCATTGCACATGTGAGGTACAAGGCAACGAAATGCAGTACAGTAGTTGTGCCAAAAGAAGCTTTTCAACAATGTAATGCATTATGCACAATCCAATGTTTTAGTATGAGCCATCTGGAATATGCCAATGGCCATGTTAATAAACAAATACACTAAAAAATACAGGGTTATTATTATTATATTATTATTATATTATATTATTATTATTATTTTACTTAAATTCTGGGTTCAGCCTGCTGGGTTATAAAAATTGGGTAATTTATTTATGTATTTATTTTTTATATATTTTTACCCAGATGTTGGGTCTTTTTTCTGCACTCTGAAAATGTTGGGTTCAGTTGGGTCATTTTATTGGGTTATTTATTATTAAATTTTTAACCCACTTTTAATATATTTAATGACAAAAGGGCAAATATTTTATTTTATTTATTTATTTTTATTTGTTATATTGGATAAAATATTACATTTACGGGGTGAGTAAAATATTAACATCTCAAGATGACACTCAATTGTCAAACAGTCCTTCACCAAATAATGCCTTGCTTTAAGAGGAAAGCATTTTTTTTGTTATTATTATAATTTAGAATTAATAAACATTTCACTTGAATAACCAAGGTTATACAAGGGTGTAAGTTAAGTTAAAATAATACAGCATAACAGGAATACCTCAAATAATAGTTCAAGGACAATGTACCGCATCACATTTGTTACACATCATCAAGTTATTGAGAGAATGCACACTGGATTGAATTCTTCCCTGACACCAGTTTTGTTCTTGACCTTATTTGGCTTAAATTGATTGACCTAAGCTAGTCAGTATTAACTTTTTTCCGTTACATATTTCTGATTGAAGTTTGATTTTAGTTTTCCAGCGGAGTGTGGCTTGAGGAAGGTTACATGCAGATTCACTCATCACAAAGTGAAAATGTGAACTGACTGAAATCATAGCAGTTGCTTTAATATAGAGCTGAATACTGTACCTTAATAAATGTTGAGTCTCTTTTGAAATGTCTTTTCTGTACATTTAAATGTTTTAGTCAGTTTGTTGTGTTGATTTAATTAGTCTGTTAACCCTCTGTGTATAGGGTACTTAGTAGCTTTTAACAAATGTATAGCACTTGTTTAACATCTATGCCAGTTTTCAAAAAGGTACTCCGGTCGTGATAATTGATATTCTTAAATTTGTCAAAAATGTAGTTTTCGTGCTATTGAAGAATTTTATGCACCAAGATGAGTTATTGAAATAGAAGGACTTTTTTTTTAGACATATATTGCTATATAAAACATAAAAGCAACTTTACACAGCAGGAATTGTTGGATTATTTAACCCTATTAAATGCAAGGATTCATGCAGACATATTTAGAAAATAACAAGTGCATGACCATACTGCTGTTCTAAGCTGGTGACAGACTGAATACAGATGGTTATTTCCTATTTCAGTTCAAGGGTCATATGCAAACCTACATACAGTAATCTTGCTCCAGTATTGCTGGAGGCAGAGAGGACTAATGAGTTCTATGTGGAATCTGAAATAAAGTCCTTGTTGCTATATGCACATTAATGTATTGTTGGCTTACCAAATAAATAATTTTGTGGAAATTAAATATTGATTTGATCTTATTGCTTACATTACAATATACAAGACAGTCGGCCTAGCAACAACACAAACACTGCAGTTTATCACTTACCAGTTTATTAAATGTTAAGGATCCTTTATGGTTACATTTCTTATTTAAGGAGGTTCTATTATTTATCAAACTGACACTTGTTAAGATCTATAATCATACAAGATAGAATCAACTATATTACATCAATCTGTCTCTCCACACTCTTAAGAATAAAGGTTACTGGCATTGATGGTTCCATAAAGAACACCAAACATCCACAGAACATTTCCATAGTACAAAGGGTTCTTTATAATGGGAAAATGTTCTTTAGATTATTAAAATGTTTCTCACACTTAGAAAAAAAATGGTTCTTTTAGGAATTGCTCACTGAAAGGTTATATGAAAATGGTTCTTGTATGGCGTCACTGTGAAAACCCCCTTTTGGAACTTTTATTTTCAATAGAGCGTGTAGGCGTGGCAATGGATTCCAAAAGCTGGATCACTTGGCACCTGATTCTGTTCCCTCTATGCTTGTTGTGCAAGGAGGTAAAATACTTAGCAAACAGATAATGGTTAACTTGTTAAGATCCAAACTGTGGTGTTGGATGTTGTGACTCACCAATCAAAATTATCTATTTCAGAGAGCCATGTAATAAGATTTTATCATATTGTTTGATGTTACTCTGATTGATGTGCATTGTCCTTTGTCAAAGTGATATCTCTGAGACTCTGCCAACAAATTTCATAGAATGACTGATGGTGTTTAGAGTCTTCATTTAAGACAGTGTTACAGCCACATTGTACACCATCTGTTGGTGACTACAAGATTAGAAGATATCTGTTGGAATGTATCAGTCTTGGTTTGATGGTATGATATCTTCCTTTTTCATACTTGAGGAAAGATTCAAAAGATGGACGTCAACTGAAATTCACTGAATGATGAAACAATATTGCTAAAGAAAAGCTACTGTACTTCAAATTGTAAATTAAATTGTTTTGTGAAGGATTAACTTTGTTTCAGCAGTTATGATATATGATTGATTTAATATTTTCTTTCAGCATGAAAAAGTTGGAGGATGGATCAAAAGCAATGTTTTCTTCTAATATGCAGTCTAAAGAATATTCTCAATCACTTTCATATTTTTTTCAAAGTGCACAACTGCACAGCAAACTGTTCCCACTAATGAGTTACACCTGCAATGCCCAACATGTAGGAACAGTTGTGTTCATTTTGACAGGCATGAAAAAGGTAAAATGTTCTGCCAAATCATCAGTTGCAGCTTAATGTTGATGTATACAGATGGCTTCAAGGAATTTCTGGCACTGCTGTTTTTTATGTCCTACTTCTTTTCACGGTCTCCATTATACTCCTCCGGATAGTAATATACTGTATGATATATGTAAAATATGATTCAAAAAACACTAATGTGTATGCATTTCCTGAACTTGTGCTGCAGTTTTTCAAGGGTTTAGAGCACAATCACTGGTACATTCCCTGAGAATATGAGAACAGTGTTAGAGATTTTATGTTGTCTTCTATTGGAAAATTTGTTAAAATACCATCTCCTATCTGCCACTGAGTTCTATATTGGATCACAAAGAATACATATTTTAGTGGGGAGCATTGTTCTGTTACAGTACATGACACTTTGTAACTGACACAATGGATTTTGCCACATAGACAATAATGTGTCGATACGATTTGCAATTTTTATTCTAAAACACTTTAATGAGAGATATTGTGCATATCAGTGCTGTGTGTGATGGGCAGTAGGACAGAGTACATTTCTCTTCCTGTCATTCCAATTTGAATTCCAATTCAGCTTCCTGATAAAAGGTACACCCCACACCTAAATGCAAGCAGATCATGTGAAATCCTACAAATTCATTTGGAAATTTCGAATTTCAACAAATTTTCCAAAACATAAAACAACTACAAATTGCTATGCGAATGCGTTAAACAAAATATTTGATTATATGATCAATAGGGCATTGTTGTTGTTGTTTGTGTATGTGTGTGTGTGTGTGTGTTAATATTGTAGGTAAAATAAAAGCTTAAAACCTAAAATAATTATTCCTCAGAAAAATTGTAGAAAAAATAAAATAAAAGTGCTGCAACTTTTTTAATATTTTCAGATAAGATATTGACTTAAGGTTCTGGGTTTAGTCTAGCTCTAGCCTTTGGAGATTAAAACCAGTGCTTTTATTGGAGTGGAAGCATCAAACTCAATCAGCTGTAAGCAGGTGTGACAAGACATGAAACTCACAAGCTTTGAGATCACTCAAGCAGGATAATAAGCAGCCATCTCAAACATGGGTCACCAGCCAATCAGCCTTCTTGCCCTTTGGGAATACCTCTAGAGGAAAGAGCTGCACAATCATCATGGCGCCGTTAAGAGGTAGCTCTCAAGGTTCAGCTTCTTAACTAGCCTTTCTTTTTTGACTCAGTAGTTTATTCTTACACTTTCTTTAAAGCTAAAGCTTGTGCAGGGTTAATACGTTATTGAGCACAATTTGAATATTACAATGAAATATGAGCTATTAAGAAATATCCAAGTTAAAATTATGGTTGACACCAGTAAGATCATTTTCATGTCATGGTCAATAACTAATAACCACTATTCTTATCAAGCAGAGCAGAGTTTTTTTTTTTTTTGGCCAATCAACTCCTGGCAGGAGTCAAGGAACCCTGTAGAGGAAGTCATCTCACTGCACTAATGATGTACAGGCCATTTGAGCTTTAGATTAAATATGTATGAATGTAAAAAAAATCCAGTTCAAGTTCTAGCACACTTATCAATTACAGAGAGATGGCTACTTCAGTCCAACTACTGAATATTTCTTTAAGAAACGGTCAGCCAGATCAATTTTATTCAATTCACATTAAATACGAAGTCAGTCGTATTAAACATATTTTATGGCATGACACTCATATCTGGTACTTAAAGGTAGGGAAGGTTATTTTGGAAAGGGTAGTTATAGCAAACTAGCTTTGAAAGCAATCCCCACCCTCCCTGTATAATTACTCTTCAAAGCCACGCCCCCTCCAAAATGAGAGATGGCGCTGGTGGAGCGTAGAATGCAACAATCATACCAACCACTTCTCTGTTTTAAAAGTTATTTTATACAAGAAAGGTGTCATTTTTCTCTTTGTAATGTTTATTCCTATTTTCAGTCCCACTCTACATAACCAAGGTGCCGGCTTATCTGATATTTTCCACCACAACAGCAGCAGCAGGTCCCTGGGGATTCTGGGTAATGTAGTAAACAACAGTCAGCAGCTTTCAGCTTTGCTTACTGAAACCCTTTAAGAAACCTCTGTGGATTTTGCCAGTTCCAAACAACAGGAAGCGAACCCGGGTAAACAGCCAGTGAACAATGCATTCGAACATCTTGACAAAGACAACACAGCGGTGCACTGTCTCCACCTGTATGCAGTCTAACTCAGCTGTCTTTTCCCACCCCCAACAACTCTACACTTAATTTATTTAACCAGAATATCTCCCAAAGCTGCTGTTGGAGAGAAGAATGAGATATCACAAAGTGAGTAGTGGGTTTTCTCACAGCTGTCTGTATTTATAGAACGCCAATCACTATGGTAAAAAAGGAAAATACTGTTAATGTGCTCTCAGGTGGGCTATCATGTGTTACACAATTGTATACGGGCAACTTCAGTCCTGAAGTGCCACCGTCCTGTAGAGTTTGGCACCAACCCTAATCAAACACATCTGAACAAGCTAATCGATATCTTCAAGATCACTAGAAAGCTACAGGCAGGTGTGTTTGATTAGGGTTGGAGCTAAACTCTGCAGAAGTAACAGAGAGTAACAGTCCTTTAATAACTTAATTTTTTTATTTTTTTATAACTAGAATGTATGTTCTTCATTCATGTACAAAAGGTACTTTGGGCACATCGCAACAAACAGATGAAAAGAAGATGTTAATTATAAAGTTTCAAAAGTTTAATGAAAAGTTATCAAGGTTCTGTTTCAGCATTAACTGCATGTTCATGAATCAGAGTCTGCATTAGTGGATATTCAAATATAACAACAAATTCTTGGTTGTTTATCTCAGAAGTTCCTACTGAACTGAAAGTCTGAAAAATATATACTTGTTTTCTCCTTTTACAGATGCTGGAAAGGCTGTTAAGAGCCAAAGTTTTCCTCACAGCTTGTCTACAGAAACGAAGGGAGAAAGAGAATTTGGAAGTAGGAGTAGGAAATGTAGGGAGAGGAGGTATAAAAAAAGCCAGCATTGCTCCACCTATAATTGAGGTGAATAACACCTGTGAGTTCTGAGACACAATACAGGTTTTTGTCGAATTATATCTAAATGAATCAGTGAGACAAAGTTCAGCAACTGTATTTCTATTTTTTGTTTATTTTAAGCCATCAGCTTGTGAGTAGGCGACGAAGAAAGTAACAAAATCACTGTTAATTACGGTTCTAGGTTTTGTGGTTGTAATATTATTCTAGCGTCAAATGGAGAGTAAGAGAATAATTTAATGAGATTCTTTCAAGCCTGGGATAAGTGCTGCAGGGAATAGAGCCAGAGACTACTGGGGGTCAAGCTAGCTCCGTTAGCATAATCCAACAGCAGTGTCAAAATAGTTTAAAATGCCTTTTTAAATCAATGGTTTTAGCTTTCTGGTAATAATCTATGAGGACATTAGCATATATGCTGAGACATATGCGGTCGAATGAACAGCTGGTATAGCAAAAAAATATGGATTCATTCTATTTTAACAAAATCATTTGTCACAATGAGCCATTGTTCTGTTTCATGGGTTCAACTGCTCCCTGGGCGCCGCAGCATAAATGGCTGCCCACTGCTCCGGGTGTGTGTTCACAATGTGTGTGTGTTCACTGCTGTGTGTGTGTGCACTTTGGATGGGTTAAATGCAGAGCACGAATTCTGAGTATGGGTCACCATATTTGGCTGAATGCCACGTCATATATATGTATGTCACACCCTTGGTAAATATGAGCAAAGGTGGCTATGAAAATAAATCTGCATTGTTCAAACTTTTGATCTTTTGTTCAGAAAATTCACGAAATTCTAAAACAATTGAAAGCAGGTGGAAAATCTCATTGTGAAATAAATGTTTTCTCTAGTTCATACTGGCCACAATTGTTGGCACACAATTATTGCAATGTCCTTTTCCCAAGATAACAGCTCTGAGTTTTCTCCTATAATGCCTGATGAGTTTGGAGAACACCTGATAAAAGATCAGAGACCATTCCTTCATCCAGAAATAGGGTGACCATATGTGCCGTTCATATGTCACACGTCCCGGCCAGGATTTTAATATTGCCTAAAACATCCAGAGCAGTTTGACCAATAACATGCAGGTATTGTACATAATCAACCAATCGTGGGGCTGCATGTGAGAAGATGAGATCTAAGAGGAACAATCAAAGCGATGCAAATATATGCACGTGTTTGTTCGTTTGATTGACTTGAAGTGTCGCTGCGCACAAATCCAAAAAAACAAAAAAACGAAGTGCTTCACAATGCTTTAAGTCAAACGAACGAACAAACACGTGAAAGCGATTCGAAAGCATAAGGAGCCGTCTGCTCTGCTCTTTATAGCTCTCATGAATGTTACACAACGATCAACCAGCACAGTGCAAATAACCAAAGCCTAGATATTTTAGGCAATATTAAAATCCTGGCTGGGACGTGTCCCGTATGAACGGCACATATGGTCACCCTATCCAGAAACACCCCAGATCCTTCAGATTCACAGCTCCATGTTGGTGCTTCTCCTCTTCAGTTCACCACACTCATTTTCTGTAGGGTTCAGGTCAGAGGACTGGGACAGCCATAACAGAAGCTTCATTTTGTGCTAATTTTGATGTTTGTTTTGGAATACTCTAATGATGGAAGATCCAAACATGGTCCATTATAAGATTTTTGACCCAAGGGTCATCTAATCTCTGCAATTCTCTTGCTGTGTACCTCGGAGAGTCTTTTGTCACTCAAACTCTCCTAATCACTGTACATTTGGAAGATACAGACACACGTCATCTTCCAAGCAGATTTGTAACATCCTTAGTAGATTGGAATCTCTTAATTATTGTCCTGAAGGTAGAAATGGGGGTTTTCAATGCTTTAACTCTTTTCTTAAAGCCACTTTATATTTTGTGAAGCTTAGCAATCTTTTCTGTTCTGCACATCAGAACTATATTTTTGGTTTTACACCTTGTGATAGATGATTAAGGGAGCTGGACTTTGTGTTCCTCATATTTGTAAACCTGTGGAACAGGAAGTCATGGCTGGACAATTTCAGGCTCCTAGTGACCCTAGTGTGCTAAAAAATTTAAATATGAATGATAATATACTTGAGATATTTTACTCATAAGAATTTCTAGGGATGTCAATAATTGTGGCTAACATGCATTGGGGGAAAACATTTATTTCATCATGAGATCCCCCCCCCCCACACTTTCAATTGTTTTACTTCAATGAAAGGTTAGAATTTTTTTTTTTTAAATCAAAGAGCAAAAGGATAAACACAGATTTATTTTCATAACCACCTTTGCTTATATTTACCAATGGTGCCAATATTAGTGGAGGGCACTAATGATATATATAATTGGTTTATTTTTATTTTATTTATTTATTTATTTATTTATTTTTTTACTACAGTGAATTCCACTCATATAACTGTGTCTAGGAGGCACCAAAGTTGCAAAAATATACAAAACTACATACAGTTCATTAAATATTTTGCAACAAACTATGTCAAAGACAGTGCAATCACAGAATTTTTACAATTGGTGTTTTCTTTTACAATGATGTTTACACGACACCACTTTCAACTAAAAATACTTTTTTATGAGTTATGGTCATTCATTTACATGACAACCGCATTTTGGGAGATTAAAAAAGCTAATTTTTGAAACTGATACATTATCATCTCTGTGTATACTACAAAAATGTGAATTTACAGTAATGGTGACATCATGCACATGCTTATTGCATGTTCAGCTGGTATGTTTGCAGGCATGTATTGTTTCTATACATTTTCTATTAGTTACGTTGCCATACTGGACTGGCATGTATAATATAGCATTATTCTTTTAGTCGTTCTCGCAGATCGCGACTGGGGACCATTTTGACAATGTTGTCATCTGTATAATTTTTCAAAAACACAAAATAAAACCTTCATGTGCTCATGTAAGCACGCCCTTAGTATTTTTTTTTTCAAAGTCCAGGCTGGTAATTATTGAGTAAAAAGAAAATAAAACCAAACAAAAAGCTATAAAATGCTTTGTCACAGAACAGTGTCTGTTCACAAGCATTCATATCACATGCCAGTCCTCATTCTCAATGTCCCCAGGTCCCCACCCAAGTGATATACATTAGGTATTATACAGTTGAAATCTCAGTTTTCTGCAATTTTATCATAGCATATTAAGTTGACAGGAGGCAGCAGGCAGTGTTGTCACCATTAAAATAAGTTGGAATCAGAAATGACTGCAGGTGTAGCGATGGTAAAAGCACTGTGCTCTGGTCTCATTAGACATGATGCTGCACTCACTTATTAAAAGTGCAACGGACTCCTGGAACGATGGTGAGGGGAGATTTGTGGATTAATGTACAATTTAGAGCCTTACCTCCATAGCACTTTGAATTATTCAAATCTCCCAGCCGAGGGGCTGTCTATGCATAAAGAGTAATGAACCTGGGATGCTGTGGAGAACATTCAGGGGAAGTTTGGTTTTCATAAGGATTCCTGAGAAAATTAGGCCATTGTTGAATGGGAACACTGTGATCCCAATGCAGGAAACATCCGATTGCATTACTATTTCGAAGTCAAGAAGAGGTAAATTTGGATGCTCTCGAAAGCCTTATTTTTGGATCTATCATCTCTGAAGTATTTGTGCAAGAAATATGATGCTTTGTGCTGTATGTGTGCTGTGTACCGGTAATAAGAGTGGAAAATGTATCCCCAGAATGTGCATCCCACACTTTTTACGATATTATACAAAAAGGTTATTTTCTCCACATGAGGTATAATTTTACCAGTATGGTGCTGCATTCAGCTGCCTACCAGGAACCATCAATGTCACAATAACGTTGTTTGAGGCGCTACATACAGGCCATTCTAGGCTGTGATCATGTGTCCTGGACCTTTAATATTCAATTGCCTCAGCTGAAATATTTTTTAAAGATTCCTCAGGGTTTAAATTATGATATTTACCATATATTATTGGCAAGTGTTTGCCACATTTTCAAAGTAATTTTCACACTAGTCATACAATTTATTACTTTAATGACATTTAACTAAAAAAATGTAAAATGAGATGTTGAAAATGTTGAAGTACTGAAATATTATAATTCATTTAATAACAGCTTCATAATTTACATAATTAACTGTAAAGTACCATACAAGTTCAACACAATTGCACATATTTCACAATGCTGCATGTTGTATACCAGGGATCCTCAAATCTGACCCATGAGATCCACTTTCCTGCAGAGTTTAGCTCTAACCCTAATCAAACTACTGAGCATGCTAATCAATGTCTTCCTGATCATTAAAAAAATCACAGGTAGGTGAGTTTGATTTGCGTTTGAGCTAAACTCTGCAGCGCATTGGATCTCCAGGGCAAGATTTGAGGAACCCTGTTGTATACATACAGTACATGCACCCACATCTGAATAAAGTATTTATGTGTTATCATTTTTAGCTCTTAAGCAGTAGAATAACATGGCCTAATCCCTCAAACCCCCACTGGAGTAACAGAGTTAATTAGATCTAGGCAGTATGTTAAATGTAGTTATGGGAAAGTGTCCATTATCCCATTAATTACAATGGCTGGGACTGGACTTGAAAGTTTATCCAGTGTATAAATGCCCTGTATTTCTTCCATTCTAAAGAGAAAAAAAAAAATCCTTGTTATCCCTAATATAATAGTCCCTGTTTTCTGGTTATTGACTTAACATGGGCCGGTGGTCTCTTAAGGTGTAGATGGAGAGATATTGTAAAAGAAGTGCATATGAAAGCAACCCTGCGCTTATGATAATGTCACCCTCTCAATTGCAGGACTGACCTTCTGCTGTCCAGAGAGAGAATACGAATAAAAAGATAAAACAAAGCAAAGATAAAAACACCTCTCTATCAAAGTCTCATAAAACCACCCTTGGGCAGAGGTGCTGCTGGCACAAGCATCGTTGAGCTGACCAAAGATCATTTTTACAGCAGGGCTTCACCTCACATAGAGACTGAGGAGCAAAATGGATTTTTCATGTGTCAGCACCCTCTGCATGTACTTGGCATCATCCACCAAACTCATGTGCCATCGTAATTACGCTTGCTTGCTGGGAAACAGATAGTATGGTGTATGATTTACAACTAAATGCAATTGCTGCAGATTGCTTGCATGAAAATTAACGTGGTTACACACAGTCTGCTTAAGTGCCAAGCACTAGTCTGCACATGATGAAGTATGCCTGATATGTACTTAGTTCACATATAAATGACATGTAAATCTCAGACAGTTAAAGGGTGACTTATTTTTCAAGCAGGATTCTTAAACCATCTCTAAACATTAAAATGTGACTGAAAAAAAATGTATATATGTACATATATATTTACATTTAAAAACACACAAATCTCCCCTTAAGGAACAGTTCCAGCCCAAAATGAAAATGTAGTCATTATTTAATCAAATTCAGGTCATTCCAAACCTGAATGCTATTAGTAAATAAATATATTTTTTTGTGTCTTTTATACAACTAGAAACATGCATAAAAGAGATATTTGGTAAATATCGTACGTTAACACACTGTATGCCTCACATCTGGACTGTATAATTGGTCAGTATGAATGACTGTAACCTCTGTTTTTTTTCTTCTATACAGACTGGAATAAAACCTCATTGTCATTGCCCACATTTATTTATTCATATATTTATTTATACACAGAGTCACTTGAATAGCTTCATTACACACAGAGACAGATAGAAGGCCACAAGCAATACCAAACAGGTTATAAGTATTGCATTGTGTTTTCTGTAAATGGAAGATACTTCAAGATGTGTACGGTTAGATTCTCTTTGTACTGCTGGCAAAACAGACAAAAATCAATAGTCCACATTCTACAAAGCAGGACAAGATGTCATGTCAAATTTGAGCTCAACCATAATTGAATGTTTGATGTTGAATTGAATTTGATGTTACTTTTATGAAATGCTTTGCTTTTCTTTTTTTCTTACCCCCCCCCCCCCCCCATTAAAAGTAGAAGCAATAAATGCTATAGAAACTGTTTTTGTTAAAAACTCAGCAAAGCAATATTTAACATATTTTATAAATTACTCGTTCTGCAACACAGACAACTTAGCATGCCTGTTGATGGTACTTGTACAGTATGTATTATATAAATGCAGCAAATCCACAAAATATACCAAAAACCTAACGAAACTGAGCCTAATTTGCATTGAGTCCGAAAGAAAGTATGAGACAGAAAGAGCCGTTGAGAAGTCAATTACAAAAAAGTCATACTCTAAATGGACAAACAGTGTTAGTAACTACAGACAACCAAGCTCTTGTTTTTATGTTTCCACACATCAAAAGAAGATTGCCTTTCACATCCCTGTTAGAGCTTTGCTTCCTTCAGTAATTAGAGGATAACCCAATAATTAACTTGCGTGTGATGAATCACCATCAAAACATTGAGGAAATTAGGAAAAGAAGCAAGAATAGAATAAAAAGGAAATTGTATTCTTTATAGTGAAAGTGTAATGCCTTATTTTCCCTATGATTTAAATCATAAAGGTAATTTATATTTAATTACAGGCAATTGTTATGCATACTAATTCTGCAGTAATTTGAACTCATTTAGCAGATGAGCGCTCTCTCCCAGCGAGCCCAGACCAAAGTGATGTCTCACTGAAAGTCTTTAAAGGTTAGTTTGAAATGACTCAATCTTTCACCTCATGAAGACCACTTAATAGGTTTTAAACCTAAATGGGAAATATCAAAGGGGAACCAGCAACTCTAAGTGATCTGTTTTGCACGTCTATCGACAATCAGTGGCTATAATAAAAGCATGAAGTGCAAAGAAGAAGTGGTATCGATTAGGCCCAGCTTTCTGCCAGCCATGAAAAGGAATGACCATTGCTATCTCACAGTCAATACATACGTATTTTACAAGGTGGCTAATTCGATTTCTGTGACAGTTTAGGGGCGGGGTTAGGTATGGTCCTTTGTACGAATTCCTATAAATTTGCCACCTCATAAAATATATAGGATTTTTTCACAAATAGAATGAATTCATACAAGTGAGTTCATGCCAATTAGTCACCTTGTCAAATATGTATAACTTGCTGTGAGATCGGGTTGAAATGACACTGGCATGAATATTTCATAGTCAGACTGCTGGGATTCTTGTCCATGTTTCTGCTGTGCTTTTAGGCTGAGGAGGACTCACTGTACTGCACAAATTTAAATATCATAGTACATGTGCATTTATATGAAATTTTTGTATACAAGCTCAGTTCAAATTTATATAAAATAGTTATTTTATACAGTTGTATTATTTATTATTATTATTTCTAGAAGCCATTTGATTGCAGCCAATAAAATAACAGCAAGGTTTTGTAAATGTTTATTTATTTATTTATTTATTTTTTTCTTCTCAGAGACAGAGAGAGAAAGGGGGGGGGGGGGGAAGCACTGTTCCATTTTTGCACAATTAGGCACAGATACGCCAGATGTTTTCAGCTAACCTCTCAATATTGTGAAGGGGAAGCCAGCAATGTAGTTCTTTATGCATTTCTCACTGTTTAATTAATCAAACTACATTTATTCTCTTTGTCAGGAGAGTATGTAACCTTCATGTGAAGAGGTAACTATCACAAAGTATTTCAAGAATTTTCAAACTCATCTCAAATATGTGGAAACACTGTTCACAACTTTCCGGCAAAGTATTCTTTTTGGAGAGTAAAATCATCTTTGCATGACCACAGATTAGATCAGATTTTAGAGAGATTATATATTTATGCCATATAGATGTCAAGAGGTTTCAAATATGGGTAAATATTTTAGTTTTAGACTTTGGCAGCATTTTGGTTGTTCTCAAGGGCACTCGGATCATGTGCCAAGCTAAACCAAATTCACTCACTCTAACACTATCATATTTATCTCTCTAACAAATTCCACAGAGCCTTTACACCAGAGCATCCTCTCATCCGAGGTATCAGAGCTCGCTATGAGCTTATCTGACTCTAATCTATTCTGGCAATGTAAATGTAACGGAGTACTAAGAGTTACCTAATCTGACCTTCATTGCTCTTCTCCCATGTCCACTCACGCTCTCTCTCGTGCTCTGACAGCCTTGCTGATAATGCTGTTAAATTAAAAATCCATTCTTAGACAAAAACCTAATTTTACTGTACACTAATAACATAGAAACAGTGCAAATTCCAACCACTTCACATGTTCAGAGAAACCCATCAACTGTAACTCAGTTCTAAGAATATATATATATATATATATATATATATATATATATATATATATATATATATATATATATATATATATATATATATATATATATGTATATATATATATATATATATATGTATATATATATATATATACAGTATGTCTGAATATGTATTATAAAAAAAAACTCCAATAAGATGTTTTATTTACAATTTCGAAAAATATTTTACAATGCACCCCACAATAGAATATACTATATATTATATTATATAAGAATCATTTAATATTACATGGACTTTTAAAAGTTGAGAAACTAAAGTCTACTTCAAACACTAAAAGTATGTGCTTTCATATACAAAGAGTGTGTGTTTGAATTTAATAAAATGGTCAAAGTTAGTCTGAAATTTCTTAAAGCTCAATTAGTCATTGTCATTATTAAGAAGTATTCAAATACCGTGAGTCCATTTGTGTATCAAATATTTCTTGAACTTATCCATTGCTGTTCTTTTAGTCTAATTCTGCTACAGTAAAATAATAGCTGTTTCTGCATTCTTGTTTTGAATGTTGTTTCTACCACAACAGTTTTGAATGTTCTTTAAATGGAGCAGACGAGGAGGAGAGGGTGTGCTCAGGGTTTGTCACCCAGCAGTTGTTCAGAAAGCAAAAGAAAAACTGTTTAAGTTTATTATGGTCTAAAAGAAAATAATTTTGACCCTCTGGGAAAACAGTTTGTTTACTCAACACAAAGAGTAGAAAAAATAGCTAGTCATGTTGTCTGCTTTCATACAAATACAATTTAATATGTTGGAGTGTAAAGCAGCTTTAAAGATATTTTGTCTGGAGATTATTTTTCCAATTCCTACTTCAAAAGCCATCAAAGGACCAGGTGCTGCTCTGAACAACAGATCTTTTATGTTGTCTTGACATACATACATACATATATGTGTGTGTGTGTGTGTGTGTGTGTGTGTGTATATATATATATATATATATATATATATATATATATATATATATATATATATATATATATATATATATATATAGCTTAGAGTTTGAGATGAATTGAATTGAATAAAGCAGAGATCTTGTAGGGCATCAGGTGGTTGACTCACTCCTTTGAGCAAATTACCAAATCAAAAATTGATCAGCTCTTGATCGGTCAATCATAGCAGAAACCTGTGATTAATGTCACAGTGAAGGTAGGTTTTATGCAGTCCTCCAGTTGATCTAGGGGTGAGCAGACTAGGGATGGGTATTGTTTACATTTTATCAATACCGATACTTATAGATACTATTATTGATACTATTTGGTGCAAAAATATATAAAATTCTTGAAAATTTCAAGTTATTTTATTACTGCTGAACTCTAGCAACTGTATTAATGTTCTTCAGTCAAGAGCAGTTATTTTTCTCTGTGATTTATTTTATTAACATTAAAGGAATAGTTCACCCAAAAATTACAATTGTGTCGTAATTTACTCATTCTCAAGTTGTTTTAAACCTGAATGAGTTTCTTCTTCTGTTGAACATAAGTTATTTTGAAGAATGTGGGAAACTAAACATTTGCTGGTCCCCAGTGACTTCCATATTTTTTTTTTCCTACTATCAGAGTCAGTTGGGACCAGCAACTGTTTGCTTACCCACATTCTTCAAAATATATTATTATAAGTATATATTACGTATTTACCTCAAACTTTTATTAAGAAAAAAATAATTCACATTATACCCTATACTCATGTTTACATTATAACCAATTACTCATGATTTAATTGTGCTGTTACACGTCTGCTTCACAATAGCAGATCACACATATTGGGTCAAAAAAAAAAAAAGGACAATAAAGATATTGTACTAATTTTGACATTTAGGCACTTGAGAAATTTTGTTTTCATATTTTTGTATTATTATTTTATTTATTTATTTATTTATTAAATCTAGGGCAGGTTTGTAAAAAAATATAAATCTATGTAGGCATAATTAAATAATTTTAAGAAAATTATTTTCTAAAAAAAATCTATATACATTCTGTGCTAACAAATTGTAAAACAAAAATTATATATATATTATATATATATATATATATATATATATATATATATATATATATATATATATATATATATATATATTTTTTTTTTTTTTTTTTTTTTTTTTTTTTTTTTTTATGCAACAAGTTGGGCACAGTTCTTTTCATAACAGAAGACCTGCTGGAGTAGATAGAGATAATGGGAGATATTTTTATCTTTGCCGACTATGGGCTAAGTGTCTGCCATTTCTTTTCTATTATCTATTTGTTTTTAAAATAGGGAAATTAGTTTGCATGTACTTCCCTGACAATTTGCAAAATACTGAAAGCAACATGACAAAAATCATGATTTTCTTTTTTCTTCAAAAAAACAAACAAACAAAAAACAACAAGTGGACAGAAAGAACACTGGGAGTCACAAAGAAATGAAGACTGAGGCAGGACAAATAGTCAATATGTGAAAATAATGAACAGAATGACAGCACATTCTTGTAAACTTTCTTCTTGTTTAGAAAAGTCAAAGTAAGACACAATCTTTATACAGACTAGAATGATGCAAATTGGAGCGCTCTAATAATAACCACTAACAATGTCATTATTATGCACATTTTTAACCACCACAGACCTCAAGACTCAACAACTAATACTTAAATTCTCAAAAGACAATAAATATGTTTATATTCCCATATAGACCAAAGAATCTTCTTTCCAAATCCTCTCAAAGAAATATGAAACTACACATTCTGTGTCTAGTGTTTGAAAAAAAGTGACATGTCAGAGGCACAAGAATATATCTGTCCTCGTTTGTCCTTTAGCAAATATTAGAATTATAAATTAAAGCAGTGTCTGTGTGTCTCTGTGTGTGTGTGTGTGCGTGCATGCGTGCGTGCGTGTGTGTGTGGTCAAGCACAAGGCATATTTAAGCCACAGCATTAGCCTACAACAATTGCTCTTCCAACAAGTCTTTCTGAAGCTCTTCTGTTGGGTTTCACTCATCTTACTTTAAAAGCTCAATAATGGGAATTCACAATGGTCACAAGAAGTGCTGAATGCAGACTCTGACCACAAACCATTACACAGAAAATATTTGCAAGCTGTCGACTCAATAGCTTGGAACCATAATTAAGCACAAAAGATGACGACTTTAAGAAAAATAACATTTAAAAAAAAGTATTAAATTGTGTAATAATAAAACTTCAAAAACAAAACCAATAAAAAAATAATCAACAATGAGTTAACAGTCTACTTAAAACAAATAACTGATAATATTTTTTCTTTAGTTTCCATTGTTTCATAACAATGTATCATTATTGAACTGGTTATACTGTAAAAACCTGGCCAAATTGAATTTTATAAATTCAATTAGGCCAATTGAAAATTTTAGATGTGACCAGTCACTCGTGTACAGAAAATGTACAGTGTACAGTGTCCAAATAAATAAATAAAGCTTTCACTGCAAATTATTCTGAACTTTTTCGTTATCACAACTTAAAGCAATCCATTTTTTTGATTTATCAGATTCAGTTTTCATGTATTGTAATTGATGCTTTTCCTTCCACTCCTTTCGAAAGCCTATGTTTCACATGACTAATTGGGAGTCAGGCAGAATTACTAGCAGAATCTCTTCAAAGTAAGGCTCTTAAGGCAAACTAGCATCATCCGGCACTATGAATTCAGTTATGCCATGCGTGACTGACACATTACAGATTTTGGCAGTGTAATCTGGAGAAAGAGAGGGGAAGTGAAAGGCAGGCAGACCTAGAGATATAGAAATTATAGAAAATGGAACATTGTGTCGTCGCCTATTTGGATAGTGATCATAACTTAGCCTGCCAGCCATAAAAATAAAAATAAATAAATGTTCAACAGAAGAAAGAAACTCGTTCAGGTAACACATGCAGTGTCCCACATGGAAAAAACCTATATAAACATATATGTTTCAATATAGGTTTTGATATAGGTTTTTAATATATGTGACATATATAAAATTGTCCGTTTTCCTATATTATATGTACATATATGTACATATATGCACACATATATATATGTACACATATATATGTACATATATGCACACATATATTTACACATATATGTACACATATATATGTGCATACATATACCTATATAGGTACATATATTCACGTATATATGCACCTATATGTTCACCTATAATAGTAAGATTAAAATCCATAGCTGCTAGGCAACATAAATAAAAGTCCAAAATGTAGGAAATGTACATTATTTATTTACTCAAGATCAATCAAATAGTACAAAACAAAAAATATAGTACAAGAACAAAAATAAGACAAAAACCTGCTAGGCAACATAAATAAAAGTCCGAAATATAGAAATGTACATTATGTATTTACAAGAACAATCAAATATTACAAGAACAAAAATAAGAAAAAAAACTGAACAGAAAAAAAAATTATCTTTATTATTCTTTGAAGGTCTGTCATGATGCGCCTCATCATCCTCCTCCTCCTCCTCCGCCGCCTCCTCCTCCTCCTCCTCCTCTTCCTCTTCCTTCCTGTACTATCCAATGACGTTTGACAGGGTGTCCGAGATTTTTATTTTTTCCTTTTTTTTTCGGCGCACACATTTTTTAACGGATAAGCATTTTTAACGCATTCTCATCCCAAGGCGTCATATACTGACACTCTTGACATTTCGTCAACATCCTACGCATATGGCACCCTCTAGCGTCAATATGAGACACAGATTATGGGTTAAGGTTAAGGTTAGGGTTAGGGTTAGGGTTAGACCGCTAGGAGGCGCCTTCTGGCCCATTTTTATCTGCTTCTAATATTGACGCTAGAGGGTGCCATGTGCGTAGGATGTTGACGAAATGTCAAGAGTGTCAGTATATGACGCCTTGGGATGAGAACGGGCTGACATTTTCGTACACAAGGATCTAGCGTTTTGGAAGAGTGAAACCGATGTTTTGAAACCGGGTCCCAGAGTGGATATGTTTGAAAACGGCGCCTTTGCGTTTCGTCTGTACGGCGAATCCGTACATTTTCTGAAAATATAACGTCATCAGCCCACGTCTCGCCCCTAGTCAAACACCACTACATCACTTAACAGCAACAAAAACATGAACAAACACTGAACGATTGTATTTTTTATTAACTAACATTAACATGGATTAATAAATGTATTGTTCCATGTTCGTTTGTGTACCACGCGCAAGGTTGATCAGCAAATCCATGTCTTCTTCTTCGTTTTAAGTGTATCTCTGTGGCAGAATTACAGCGCCACATGCTGGTCTGGCGTGTATACTACATCGGTTTCGTGTGGACGTGGATATTTCTTGAGACGAGGGAAAAAAAATTGGGGGTCCGTCTCCGTGTGGATGGGGCCGAAGAAGTAACGGGGACTTACGGTTATGGATAGAAATGTAGCGGAGTAAAGAGTAATGTACTTGAGTAAAGTCATTAATATTCCCCAAAAATGAAACTCGAGTAAAGTACAGATCCCTCAAAATTGTACTTAAGTACTGTACTCAAGTAAATGTACTCCGTTACTGTCCGGCTCTGTATATCATGTTAATATTGCCATAGTTAAATTCCATAACATGCCAATTACATGTGATACCAATTTCACGTGTCCGCACATACATAAGTTCTTGCATAATTTATTTCGTTAATTCTTAGTTTTTGCCTTGATAATAGAAAATATGAGCTAGGCATCATGTATGACAGTCAAAAATGAGATATGAGCTACAAAATGACCAGATCCTGCCATTAGCTATGTAGAAGACATATCTTGTATGTATAGGGCTTATACTGTATGTGTATATGAAGAAGCAATACAGGAGACCTATATTTCCTGTATATGCACATATATCCACCTCAATTTTGCCTATATGTGGCATATATACACATATATGCAGCATATATGCAGTATATATACGCATATATGCAGCATATATATTATCATATATGTGCATATATGCAGCATATATAAGTATACACTGCATATAGGTTTCATATATGTGCATATATCCACATATAGGTTCTTTCCATGTGGGGTGTGTGCTCAGGGACAACAAATTAAAAATTATAGTTCAGTATTAAACTGCTGACACCTATCAGGAGAAACCCATTATCATCAGGCAGAATACTGTGCTAAAGGACATCATTATCAATTGTAAATTTACATTAAATCATTAAGCAGGCAGATATTCACATTGATTTTTTATATAGGTGCAGAGGACATAGCTACCACAACAACACAAAAATGATGAGAGTCACAGCTTAATAATGCAATACGTTCAGTATAAGGAATTTTCAGTAAAGATACTCATTTTGATATTAAGGCACTTTAGAAAATGTGTTTTGATATATATTTTTTTATGAAATATAGGTTTGTTAAATCTAGGGTAGGCCTAATTAAGTCATTTTAAGATTAAACAAGGTGCAACAAGGTGGACACTGTTCTGTTCATAACAGTAGACCTTGCGAAGAAGAAATAACATGTACAAGAATGCCATGCATGACTGACACATTACAGATTTTGGCAGTGCAACATGGAGAAAGAAAGAGAAAGTGAAAGGCAGGCAGACCTAGAGGAAAAGGAGTGATAGAAAATGGAACACTGTGTCGTCGCCTATTGGGATCGTGATCATATCTTCGCCTGCTGGTCATAAATTGTCTTTGGGACATCTAACGTGTTATGGCATAGACTTTCACGTGACAGTTTCCAACTGCTCACAGTGTCTACAATACATCATATGATGACATTTCGCCTGCAGGCAACACAGCAGGAGTGTCCCCCATCACATTTATAGCTGCAGTGGTGTGGAGAGGCAAACTCACTTACTGATCAGGGTGAAGCACAAAACTGTATTGTCCCTCCAAAAGAGCTGAGCTGATTTACCAGCTTAAATTCCTTCAGACATTGACATTTAGTAAAATATGCATAGTTTTTGTCTTCAGTGTAATGAGTAAACTTCTGCGTATGAATATAGATAAATTATGGGGGGCAAACTATAGCAAAAACTGTGGCATAATGTACAAAATACATGCTACAATTAAATAAACCATGTAATCTGTCATCACGTCTGTGTGTCTGAGGAAAGTCCAAATAAAAACTTACGCAAAAATATAAAAGTAATTTTTGTATAATTCAACTAATCTCCCTGCTCTATGTGATTCATCCGCAAACAGTGAGCTGAGAATGACTGTCACAGTGACAGATGTTGGTATTTGTAGCTCTCTTGAGTGTGGGAGTGATCATTTGTCAGAGAATTGCTCCACAATGTGCTTTTTAGGTAGTTTTTGATAAATTTTTTAATTTAAAGTCTGTTTCTTTTGAAGCCCGTTTGGTACAATCTGGCAAACTAAATCTATTGCTGTCTCCTTTATCACACCATTCAGGGACAATGCATTTAGTCTGTCTGATTTGTGGGCTATTGCAATGGACAGGACTGGATTTCCCTAAATTTCCCCTCCGTCTCTTCCTAAACGGATGTCATGCATTGAATTTTAATGCTGTTTTTACTCTATCGTAATCCACAGAACCGATCATGAAAATTCATGTCTGCTGCTAAAAACCTTTGTAGTATTATATATATAGAGAGAGGTGATAAAGTTGAAAGGTAGCCACACATCCCTAAATTTGTCACTTGTTTTATAGTTTAGTTAACCTAACCTAGTATTTCCTCAATAATACAATAACATGCATAGCAGACTTGTCTGAGGTGTTGCATAAATCATGTTACTCACAGATCATCATATTAAGTTGATTCAAATATGACAAATTACTATTGATTCAAAAATGACAAATTGTAAATGATTTGTATTTAGCTCATTTCATCTAGTTTGACATGATTTGCCACGTGTCCATTGTCTCAAAGACACCCAGCGGCGTCACTAATACTTTTTAGTGGGATAGGAGGCCCAGTAAAATTCGGCTGTGTGCCCAAGTAAAATTTTCCAGATAAATCCTTTTCTGAAAATAAAGACTTGACCTTAGAAACAGGGTGTTATATATTCATTGAATTAGATCATCTTTATCTGGAATCATGCTTGCTTTGCTATATCAGTGAGATTGTGTTGAAGTTTAGAAAGACAAAGGTGAATGAATGTAGTGGAATAAATCCAGTTCTCAAAATAACAGGAGCTCTGCAAAAAATAGAATTTTTATTGGTGTACTGTCAAAAGGTTTCTGATATTGTTAGGTTCTCTATACTTAGTTTTCATAGTTTTCATATGAATAACTGTGTACATACAGCAATAATCTACATCAAGAAATGTACATACATTTTTTTTTATTTCATTTTCATTTAGAAGTTCTTGAGTTGTTTTTCTTGATAAAGGTTAGACATTGTTGATTTGTTTTTGATATTCCATTTGTGCATTCTGTTCAGTCATTAGAAGTCAGAGGTATAGCAAACAGCAGGCCTTCACACCGAGAGGTCACCATTTAGCCAGCTGGGTCATCCACACGCTCTGCTCCTTTAACCAGATTAGAGGAGAGTATGCTTATCTTATTTTGATTGTGTTTTTTTCAAGGGCCTCCATTCAGAGAGCAATCACAATGCAAGGAATGTGATTACAATGAGTTTTAAGTCACAATGACATGAAAGTAGTGACTTGTATTTATTTATTTATTATAATATATATATTGTGCCATACATCTAAATGTAACAGATTATCAAAAAAAATATTGGACATTTTTGTCACTAACATTAGGCTTTGATATGCATTCAGAAAAATAGATTGATGAATACATAGATTAATTTTAATTTCTTGTCAACCTTTTATAGATTCTATATATTTTTTATTATTATTAATTTATTTACCCCATGATTTAAAAGCTTTTGATAGTGTTATTGACTTTCTTTTGATTCTAAAACCTATTTTTTTTTTTTTACTTTTTTTTTTTTTTTTTTTTTTTGCTTAAAGAAACATTAAGTCATCTTTAAAATATATAACATGGCTTTATCAGGGTTGTATCCATTAAGACCAACTAAGCCTGGCTTTTTAAAATGTGTTGGAAATATAATACCTGAAAGACAGTATGTCTTAAACCCTTGAAGCATATAACTGGAGAAAGAGAAAGACGGTGCTAAGATAAGATAACTTGCAGACCCACAAATCCAAGCCTCACACATTTTTCTAACACTAGGGTTATTATGGAAGACAGAAACTCAATTTATTTACAGCTAGAACACTCATAAAACCTGTAATTGCATTCCAGAGTCTGCATAAACAGCAGACAAGAACAGCTTGTACTAAAAAAACTAAACAAAAGAAATCCAAACATTTAAGTTTGCAAGGCATTAATGCATTACCAGCTCTCATATCGTTCTTTATTATTGAGACAGCACTAAAAAAAGGTACAGCACTTTCACTAGGGGTGGTATCCTTTCAAAAGGCTCTGATATTTACACTTTACATACTATTATATACTTTACATACTATTATATACTAATGTGCAAAATACGTACCATTTATATGTACCATGTAAAGATGTTCCTTTTAGCTTTACCTTACCGCCCCAATGACAGCTTTGTACTTTTTTTCTGAGTGCAGCTGTAGTTTGTGAGTGCAACTGTAAAGGACTAGTTGGAATTATTTTCTGTTGTAATCAACATTAAGACACAAATGCTGCTGATTAAACTTAACTTTGTAACTTGAAACATAAGAGGTTTGCATATGCCCAAAATTAATATTCTATACTTAAAAAAAAAAAAAAAAAAAAGATAAGCTAAGTGCTATAAATTCTCAGACACTTTGGCTCACACCCCACACAAAAGTGAAAAACCAAAACAGAGCCTGAAAGGATTAATAAATTATCTACTTAAAGAGCCCCTTTCATATGTATATGTTTGTCTTAAAATTGTCTCTTCAGCGTGTCTGTGCTGCTGTTCTCTCTGTGAATCTGAGCCCATTACAGCTCTGTGCTGTTGATTTACTACAGTCCTGACTGAGAGCGCCGCACGCTTCTGTGTGTGCAGGCACGTGTTGCACTCCACTGATACATGGCCAGCTGTTTGCCCATGATAAGACCTTTGCAATGAGAGAGAAGAACCATAGAGAATTCCATTCATCTAAGAAAAGCAGTGCTCTCTGCTGGTAAGCCATTTCAGTATAGAAAGAAAACATCTTTCAAGGGTTAATTCTATGAGATTGAGTCATAGTTTAGATTTTGATACATATAAGTGGCCAGATTCTGATACATGTAAGTGGCCCTCACTGCGATTAAACTGGATAGTAATCTAGTTAGATTTTTTAGATGGAGTACTAGTCAAGGCCCAACAAAATAAATCCTAGGCTACAAGCTCCAGTTCTCAAAAGTTCCAGGAAACAATGCTCTGTATGTGTTTTATGGCCTTATTCAAGTGATTTAACATTTTTAGTTTTTCACTAACCACGCATAACATTTTTTTTTTCTCAAAAACACAATCATGTACATACATGCTGCTCACATATTATTATAGCCCAGTTTGTGCTGATTACAGTGAGATTAGACTTTAGCCATTTAGATGTTTATAAGAAATTGAAAAAAGCACAAATGTCAGTGCATGACAAAACTTCTCCAGGCCCCAAAAATACCCTTAGACTCCAGAGGGTTAAAAGAGTGTTAAAATGTTAGATAGCAGCTGAAGTGAGACGGGGCTGAGAGGTATGGCAGAGGAAGCTGCTCAGACAATGTTGCTCAGTAGGTCACAGTTTTTTTTCTAATAAGAGGGGTGAGTGAAATGGGTACTATTTTTTTTAAACTGCTGCGATGATTGATAAGATGCAGAGGGCACATCTATGAGCTGGCTGTCGAGAATTTAGCAACCTTAGGGAACTACCATATTGCCTATGCCAGGATCCAGCATTGTTAGTTAAGATTAAGAAGCATTATATAATACTTGAGAGAGCTATCTGTTAGCACTACCAGACATCTCAGATACAGTTGCTAGACTAGTGCTCAATCTGAATTTTTGCTTCCTTTGCTTATGGGTACTAAATTCTTGGCACTATTGTTTTTGAGCATCTAAGTCATAAATGCCATGTACTGTAGAGTAATAACTCAAAATTGGTGTGACATGCTCATGCTGACAGATTTGTCTGTTTAGTTAAGGAAATTCAAAGAGATTGATCTTTTCAGCAAAGGGAATTGAGGATTTAATATTTGTTGTGCTCTCAATAAATATAACAAAATAACTAATTATTGCACAATTGCACATAATATATTTATATTATCATAATTTCCCACTGAATGTCAAAATTAATGCAAAAACTTCATAAAGATGGGATATTTCAAATACAGATGCATCTAAATAAATTAGAATGTCATGGAAAAGTTCATTTATTTCAGTAATTCAGCTCAAATTGTGAAACTTGTGTATTAAATAAATTCAATGCACACAGACTGAAGTTCTTTTAATTGTGATGATTTGGGCTCATATTTAACAAAAGCCAATCAATTCACTATCTCAACAAATTAGAATACTTCATAAGACCAATAAAAATAATAATAATAAAAAAAGTGAAATGTTGGCCAACTTGGCCTTCTGGAAATTATGTTCATTTACTGTTCATGTACTCAATACTTTGTAGGGGCTCCTTTTGCTTTAATTAGTCCCTCAATTCGGTGTGGCACGGAGGTGATCAGTTTGTGGCACTGCTGAGGTGGTATGGAAGCCCATTTTTGACAGTGGCCTTCAGCTCATTTGCATTTTTTGGTCTCTTGTTTCTCATTTTCCTCTTGACAATACCTCATAGATTCTCAGGTCTGGTGAGTTTGCTTGCCAGTCAAGTACAACACCTTGGTCATTTAACAAACTTTTGGTGCTTTTGGCAGTGTGGGCAGGTGCTAAATCCTGCTGGAAAATGAAATCAGCATCTTCAAAAAGCTGGTTAGCAGAAGGAAGCATGAAGTGCTCCAAAATGTTTTGGTAAACGGGTGCAGTGACTTTGGTTTTCAAAAAACACAATGGACCAACACCAGCAGATGACATTGCACCCCAAATCAGACTGTGGAAACTTAACACTGGACTTCAAACAACTTGGGCTATGAACTTCTCCACCCTTCCTCCAGGCTCTAGGACCTTGGTTTCCAAATGAAATACAAAACTTGCTCTCATCTAAAAAGAGGACTTTGGACCACTGGGCAACAGTCCAGTTCTTCTCCTTAGCCCAGGTAAGACGCCTATGATGTTGTCTGTGGTTCAGCAAATTCCTTGACACGTCTGTGTGTGGTGGGTCTTGATGCCTTGACCACAGCCTCAGTCCATTCCTTGTGAAGTTCACTTAAATTCTTGAATCGATTTTGCTTGACAATCCTCATAAGGCTGCGGTTCTCTCGATTGGTTGTGCAACTTTTTCTTCGAGTTTCACAATTTGAGTTGAATTATAAAAATAAATTAACTTTTCCACGACATTCTAATTTACTGAGATGCACCTGTATAATATAGTGAAATATTTGTAAGTTATGTAGTATTAACAAAATAGACAAGAAGACGCAGCTACTTTTGAATGTCCACATCATGGTGCAGTTCCAGCATCTAGCTAACTAGACCGTGCTAACCAGCAAAAGTGAAAATACATCACCTGAAAATAAATAAAGGGTTTTTTTTATTTTTTTGTTTTTTGTTTTTTCTAAACTTCTAATGATTTGTTACCAAACATAAAGTGTTTTAGCTGACTAGAAGGTTTTATAAAATAATGAAAAAAGGAAGAAAAAAAGAAAAATTAAGCCTTGTGTGTTTGTTAAAGATCAAATATACATAGCTGTATAATTTCCATCTTATTGCATATTTTCTTTTTGTAAAGAAAACATATTTAAGTAGGTGATTTTAATATACATAAAAAACATTGCTTATAATAAACATGGGTGGTTCATTAAAAAAAAAAAAAAAAAAAAAAAAAAAACAAGTGAGTGAATTGTCTTTTCCTATATCATGCAACAAAAGCTGAGAAATGTACTCGCAAATGAGAATGACGGTAATATTATTTGCATGGGACTTGAAAGTCTTCCTCTTCTGTAAACTGAGCAGGAATATGAGCTTTGGAAATGGAAAAACAGTGTAACAGGAGAGAGCGAGATGAAAGCGGTACGGGCTGCTGACAGAGTGGAAGTTGTTACCGGACCTGCGGGATGAGTCATTATTGCCTTGGCAGACAAACGGTACACAGGAAGAATCAGCAAACACCACACCTCATGCACCACACCTCTCCTAAATTAATCTGTCAGACAGATATAAAGATGAATGCTCTTTATTTTAGCAATACAACAACATTAGCCTCAAGTTCTTTAGAATATGCAGTTTAGCTGACAATGTTTAGGGATGAACAGTTTTATGTCATGCATCCCAGCTGAGAAAACCAGCTTAAACCACCCTAAGGTGTCCCAATCTAGATAAAGCCGCTCATACTGGTATGTTTGGATTGGTTTTAGAGGGCTTTCGAGTACTTGTCAGCTGTTCAGGCCCAAAGACCAGCTGGCCGACCAACTAAACGTCTCAGGTTACTTATGTATCCATGGTTCCCTGAGTAGGGAACGAGTCATTGCATCCTCTATTGGTCGCTATAGGGAATGCCTTATTGTGATCCGTGTCTGAAGCATACATTGAAAAAACACCAACAACATGTTGGCCTGCGACAGCCCATGACATCACTACCCACATGGAAAGAACCTATATGTGGATATATGCGCATATATGAAACCTATATGCAGTGTATATGCACATATATGCTGCATATATGCACATATATGATAATATATATGCTGTATATATGAGACGGAACCCCGATCTTTTTTTCCCTCGTCTCAAGAAATATCCGCGTCCACACGAAACCGATGTAGTATACATGCCAGACCAGCATGTGGCGCTGTAATTCTGCCACAGAGATACACTTAAAACGGAGAAGAAGACATGGATTTGCTGCGCGTGGTACACAAACGAACATGGAACAATACATTTATTAATCCGTGTTAATGTTAGCGTTCAGTGTTTGTTCATGTTTTTGTTGCTGTTACGTGATGTAGTGGTGTTTGTCTAGGGGCGAGACATGGGCTGATGACGCCATATTTTCAGAAAATGTATGGATTCGGCGTCGAGAAGAAACGCAAAGGCGGCGGTTTCAAATATATCCACTCTGGGTTTCAAAACATCGGTTTCACTCTTCCAAAACGCGAGATCCGTGTGGACGGAAACACCTATCCGCTAAAAAATTTGTGTGCCGAAAAAAAAAACCGGGAAAAAAATAAAAATCTCGGACACACTATCAAACGTCATTGGATAGTGCAGGAAGGAAGAGGAAGAGGAGGAGGAGGAGGCGGCGGAGGAGGAGGATGAGGTGCGTCATGACAGACCTTCAAAGAATAATAAAGATAATTTTTTTTCTGTTCAGTTTTTGTTAAATTTTTGTTCTTGTACTATTTGATTGTTCTTGTAAATAAATAATGTACATTTCTACATTTTGGACTTTTATTTATGTTGCCTAGCAGCTATGGATTTAAATTTTACTATTATAGGTGAACATATACGTACATATATACGTGCATATATGTACCTATATAGGTATATGTATGCACATATATATGTGTACATATATGTGTAAATATACGCGTGCATATATGTACATATATGTGTAAATATATGTGTGCATATATGTACATATATATGTTCATATATATGCACATATATATGTGTGCATATATGTACATATATATTTTACACATATATGTACATATATATATGTGCATACATTTTATATATGTCACATATATTAAAAACCTATATCAAAACCTATATTGAAACATATATGTTTATATAGGTTTTTTTCCATGTGGGTACAGGTGCGACTATAGTATAAATAGGCACCAAGAGAATATTTCATTCACTTCTTCACCTGAAGCTTGCGTTTGAAGCATGGCAAGAAACCTAGAGGATGCAGTGTCTACATAAGTAACCTGAGACGTTCGCTTTCAAGGGGACTTTGAACTGTGTCCTCTAGGGATCACTATGGGGAATGGTATACCCACGCCTCCATGCTGAGGGGAGTGCAGGCCAGAACCATTGCAAGCACTAAGTACCAACTCTACCATTTCCATGGGAGTTGCCCCTGGGACGTTAGACGGCTGTCAATGACATTATCCCTTACGGCCAAAGGCCTAGGCTACATAACCAAACTTACCTGTTAAGGCCAGACTCCTGGGCCTGTGGTAAAACTCAAGGCTTGGAATCAAGAATAGATTCCTTTAAAAGGATAGGTCCAAGAACCTAGTATCACACTAAATCTTGGCCTGTCACACAGGGGCTACCGCCTGCCCTCGCGTAAGCTTGATGAAGGAACTGTCTCAACAGATCCCCAGTAGCAACAACCTGTTTAAATTGGTATCCTGAGGATACATAGGTGGAGTGGCACCCAAGATGAACAGGGCTTATACCAGCTCAAGAAAGGGCATGAAGCAACCGTGTGAAGCCCTTGCCATATAGGATTTTAGAAAGAATGCAAAGTACTAGTGTGCGAATTTACCACAGTGTGGAATTTTGGAAGTAAGCAAAGACTTCAAGTGCACAAGGCTCTCACGGCACTCTGAAAGAGCAGCTCATAGATGGAATAGTGCATCCCAAAACCATCATGTTTGAGAGTCATCAACTTGATCTATAATATAATGTTGGAGTGGCCAGCAGTAAATATCTAGATGAGGCGAGGGGCAAACTCCCAGCTCTCAAATGAGAGTGGAGCTCGACCTACCGCATGTTCCAAGGCTGGAGCAACTAGCAGTAATTTACTTAGCTGAGGGAGCAAGACACCCAGTTCTCAATGAGAGGGGGGCTCAATCTACAGCGTGTTTCAATGCTGGAACGTCTAGTAGTAGGTTACCTAGAAATGAGGGAACATAATCCCAGCTCTCAATGAGAGATGGGGTTCGACCTACAGCATGATCATTAGAATAAGAAGGGTAAGCATAGTGCAAGCTAGTCAGAAACCTCATCAGAGAGGCGGAGGAAGGGCCTAGTTCAACTGATTCTGCTGGCTCCAGGTGCTCTGGATAAACAGAGAACTCAACTCTCACGTGAGAAAAAAAAAACAAATTCAGAAAGGAGTAGTGCGCTTATAGGTAACCCTTTTTTGGTAAAAGAAAGACTTTAAACCAGCCAATGTTTTGTTGAGTATTTGAAAATCATGTTGTTTCCTTTGTGTTCTCAGTACTCTTCTGATGTGTTATTGAATTTTAGCTTCTATTATACAAAAAAAAGAAAAGAAAAACAATAGTTTCTTGTAATATTAAAATAAAATATTTATGACTAAAAAAGTACCTGAGAGAGCATTTAACTTAGGACTTATGTTCAAAAACCCATACCACTCAAGTGGAGTAAAAACTGCTTGTTTTATGCCTTGTACTGTACATGCATAATTTATTGTTTTGAAAATGAAGGAAATAGGAAGGGAATATCTATGTTGTTGTGCACATGCAGTGTTAAAGCAAGCAAAAAGGGGCTTAACAGATAAATCAATAATCTGTGCTCTGTTGCCTCTACATATAGGAGCTGGGGATTTAAATTTTCTTGACTGCTGATTGAATTTTACACCTTCAGCTTGGGAAAACGGGGACTGTAATTACTTTGATGATGGAGAGAACAGGGTATAAAGGAGCACCGGACGAGAGAATTAACAATACCTTTTCACTCCGTAAGTCAGAGTAATGAAAGGCAGGGGTATAGAACACAGAATTATAACCATGGACCCCTGTGATGGATGGTGATCACCATGTAGTTTAGCTAGCTGTCATCGAATGGCTGCAGCAGGGGAAATGGATACTAGAGTTTGTAGAACTTTTTGAGAAAGCCAAGACAACCTATCAGTTTGTTTCACTGTACAGACCAACATGTTACACTAAAAAGTAGGACAGTTTGAAATAATACCTAAAGACAATAGGTTAGTTTGTTCCTTTATGCAAATCTCTGGGAAGATTCTAATGAAGAAGGCCTTGACTATGGCCGAAACATCACATGTTTTTTAACCAATAAAGTAGGAACTCTTTAAGAGTAAGTGTTGCACCTCTTCCTTTTTATTAATAAAACACCTTTTTATTAAGAGGTTTTTGAAAGCAAGATTCTATTTGAGAAAAATTAAAGTAATCTTTAAACAATTAAACTTATATATATATATATACAGTACAGACCAAAAGTTTGGACACACCTTCTCATTCAAAGAGTTTTCTTTATTTTCATGACTATGAAAATTGTAGATTCACACTGAAGGCATCAAAACTATGAATTAACACATGTGGAATTATATATGGAATTATATACATAACAAAAAAGTGTGAAACAACTGAAAATATGTCATATTCTAGGTTCTTCAAAGTAGCCACCTTTTGCTTTGATTACTGCTTTGCACACTCTTGGCATTCTCTTGATGAGCTTCAAGAGGTAATCACCTGAAATGGTCTTCCAACAGTCTTGAAGGAGTTCCCCGAGAGATGTTTAGCACTTGTTGGCCCTTTTGCCTTCACTCTGCGGTCCAGCTCACCCCTAAACCATCTCGATTGGGTTCAGGTCCGGTGACTGTGGAGGCCAGGTCATCTGGCGCAGCACCCCTCTCCTTCTTGGTCAAATAGCCCTTGATGCCTTCACTGTGACTCTACAATTTTCATAGTCATGAAAATAAAGAAAACTCTGAATGCGAAGGTGTGTCCAAACTTTATATATATATATATATATATATATATATATATATATATATATATATATATATATATTCTTGTAAACAAATCAGCACATGTGTAGTACCCTGTTCTTATCTCAAGGTCAGAGGTCAATCTAAAATGAGGAGTTTTGCTTTTTGGCCCAAAATGTATTCAATTTTTGGGTTGGTTTCTGCCAAGAATATTTATTTTGGTCCAATAATTGCTGTCAGGAATTCAACTCAGTCTAACATCTGACTAACTTAGCAGCATATAGGACTTCACAGCATTGATTTTATCATGATAGAACATTAAAATGCAGATGGTTATGCTGTCATCAGTGATGTGAAGCACTTAAGGGTGTGAGCAATTAGATGAGAGCTTATCGCAAACGAGTTACAGCGCACTAATAGACGTCTGTATTAAATATGATAGATGAAGCAGGCAGATACCAAATTGCAAATTTCACTTTGGGAACTTTGAGTGACAGACCTGCTTATTGCCAAGTTTTTCCACTGTTGGTGTTTTCTAAAACACTGTCAGCTTCTTTATTTATTGTCTTGCAAATTAGCTAGCTAGCATATCACTGCAAGTGCAGAAAGACTAAAATTAATTCTTAAGTGGAGTACCAGCTGCCCGTGGAGTTTCTATCAAAGTTAAATTGTGTAAATTACATGTGAAATATATCATGTGTTCTGCTACCTGCTGTTAGACACAGGGAAGCAATAGGAGATTTTACTCATCTCCACAAGGAATAATTTAACTTCCCTTCTGATATTGTCATTGCAAATGATTGTTGCTATGATAGCATACATTTAAGATTTTCCTGTTGATGGAAATACACCTCCAACACTAGTACGAAAATTGAAAACAAACTCAGTCTGGCATTAGTTTGTGATGTGACTCCTGTGTATTTCTATAGCAGTTTTATTTTGTTTCTATTCTGAGAGCATCTGATGGCCAAGGGAGACTGGGATCTTTTTCTGCTTTGAGTCTTAATTGGTTCCATTCCCTTTTAGAATTTTCCAATTATCTACACATCTGGAGACCTTGATGGCATCAGGCCCAGCCAAATAAACACACATGCACACACAAATATATAAGGTGAATGGGATGTCAGCTGTGCAAGCCCTTCACACTGAATCAGTGGTGCATTAATTATCAAATAGTCAAATTAAAGCCTTGCCACTCTAGTCCATTAAGGCTAATGTAAAAATAAGTCCACCAATGCATTAAAAAGAAAACTCATGCATTAAATTAGACATTATATTATTTACAGTAGTAAAGATTTACACTTTTAAGGGCAACTTAAAGGAATAGTCCACCCAAAATGTACATTTGCTGAAAATTGACTCATACTCACTCAGGCCAATATGTAGAGGGGATTTTTGTTTATTTTTTTTATTTTATTTTTTCTTCATCAGAAAATGTTTGGAGAAATTTAGCATTACATCCGTTGCTCACCAGTGGATCACACAGTTTATCAGCTATCACTTTGTTAGTCCAAAAGGCAAAACAAATCCATCATTAAAGCATTTTAACTTTACACCAATGTTTCTGGCTAAAATATGATTCCTCTATCCATAATATTGCTTTCTCTTGTGAAAAAGTTGTCTCGCCTGAATCAGTAGAGAAATACACGCAGGTCTAGCACAATTTACAAGCAAAATAAAAGAATTAATAATAATTCAAGAAATAAAAAAAGAGACAATTCTAAATTCTAAAAAATGGTGGTGGATTTTAATGTGACTAGACAACAAGTGATCGAGTTATGGGAAGCATATTATGGATTATGGACTTGTATCTTGGCCCAAAGGCAAAGAATGCCTTAATGATGTATTTGTTTCTAACAAACATGCAATTTTTAATCCACAAGACATTAATGGATGGACTAGAGTTGTGTTTTGGATTATTGTGATTTTATCTTCTGTTTGAACTCTCGCTGGTAAGCAAGTGACGTAATCAAGTGATAGATAGATAGATAGATAGATAGATAGATAGATAGATAGATAGATAGATAGATAGATAGATAGATAGATAGATAGATAGATAGATAGATAGATAGATAGATAGATAGATAGATATTTTTTTATATAAAATTTAACCATCAGCATTAGTAATACACTCAGGAAAGTTTAAACACGAGGACTTTAATTCTCTAAACACTTTGCAGCAAGTTTCCACAGCACTGTCTTTGTCAATTTCATGGGCGAACCACAAATACACTTCTTGAGTTTATTCTCTGTCTGAAGCATCAACCACATCTATATTTGATTTATAATTTCTGCTTTTTCTACATCACAAATGATCTTCTACATACAGCAGTTCTATCTTTAAATGGGGTGGTGCATCAGTTTGTGAACTGGATCATCTTTAAACTGAAGTTTCACAAAAATTTGGCTTTGGGAGATTAACTCTGCTTGTGTCCCATCCTATATTAATGTTTTAGTCTTAGTGTTAATAATTCAGGAATCTGTCTGGATGAATGCATACATGGATATACGAGGGTGAAAGGAATGCTTTGAAAACGATTAATATTAAGTATATGTTTTGGAAAATATATATTCATGCGCAGGTAAATTACCCTAAATAGTGATATTCAAAAGTCTGATACCACAAGTGAAAATGCTTCTTTTTTGCATTCCACTGATTCAACTCTGTATTAGACCCCACTACTGATTATATGTATGTATGCTTGCAAATTAAACACACATGAAGGTTGTACTTAAAGCTTGCACACAATTGCCCTCTTTTACCATTCGTTCTCCTCTAAACTCTAGCCCAGCAACCAAACTCCCTCTTGGCCAGAGCTATTTCTAGTCAGCCCTGTTTACTCTGAATCAGCAGCAACATTCAGCTCTTTGGTTGCTTTACCTATTATCTACCTCTGTCCTCAAAGCAAGTTGGGACATACCTCACAATTGGGTTGGACAGACTTGTTGCTTCGCCTTATGTGACAAGTCTTGTTGTATGTGGACACTCAAAAGACCTTTTCAGAGAGCTGTACAATCAGTGTCTGCAGACCTGGATATTGATTAGTATATACTGTTGAGTGAAAAGGCACCTCAAAAGCAAACACTTTATGCACATAAAAGCCAAGGGGAATTTTCTTTTGCTTTGATTAAGATATTGACCACACAGTCTGACCTTACAGACGACTCCAGGTGCTGCCATTCAGAGGCACTTTGAATTTCCCTGGAGAGGGAAGGAAATGTTTGAAGTGGTAGCAGAGAGCTACCAGTGTTTTTGTTCACGTTGATTATTTCAGTCACCATGGCAACTATGAGGTGTTATTGAACCTCTTTAATAATTAAAAAATGAACATCATATACATTTAAATGAAGCTATAAACATCATTTAGTTGTGTAATCCTAGTGGGGATAATGGATAGTTATTTTTTATATATATTAAAATAACTAATCATGATTAATTTAATAATTTTTCAGTTCTATTTTAAGGGGAAAAAATTATCTTTAACATATGATTGGGAATGATTAAGTGAAACAGAAGCAATGTTAAAGGGATAGTCCACCCAAAAATAAAGAATATTGTCTTCATTTATGTTCACTTTCAAGTTGTTTCAAACCTAGCTGTTAAACACAAAAGATATTTTGAAGAATGTTGGTAACCATGAAGTCGACAGTAGCCATTAGCTTCTATCGTATAAAAAAAAAAAACAGGACTTAACCATCAGCATTAGTAATACACTCAGGAAAACTTCAACATGAGGACTTTAATTCTCTAAAAATTTTGCAGAAAGTTTCCACAGCACTGTCTTTGTCAATTTCATGGGCAACTTATATTAAACCACAAATACACTTCTTGAGTTTGTTCTCTGTCTGGAGCATCAACCACATCTATATATGATTTATTATTTCTGCTCCTTATACATCACAATGGTCTTCTACAAACCTAGCTGTTGAACACAAAAGAAGATATTTTGAAGAATGTTGGGAACCAAACAGTTTATGGTAGCCATTTGCTTATTAGTCGTACAGCTACCACTTCTTAGGCGAAGTTTAACGTGGCCCTATTAAACCCCTACTGGAATGCAAAAAGCATTAAATATATATAATTTAAACTATATTAAATGTTTTTAAAGTCAGAAATGGATATTGCAATTGAGATTTTATGGTTGGATTCCTTGTTGAAATATGGCAATTGAGGAACACTAGATGATCACACAGTTGGTCGAGAGTAGTGCTTGGATGCTAGCCTTTCAGGAAACCTGGCTGAGACACTTCTCACCCATCAGAGGTGTCCTCAACTCAGAAGCACCTGCAGCCTCTGAAATCCCACTTAAGATGCTCTGATCCCTCAATCTCTAGTGGCAAAGCTGCCAGATTCAGCTAGAGAGCTGCTCGAGAAACCATATAATCTGGTTAACCATACAGCTACCAAACGCATAGGGATCGTTAGTGATGCTAATTAAACTGAGAGATAGGTATGAAAACAAATGATGAAAGACCTTTCTGTTTTTCAATCTGTTAGAATAAGCCTAAATGTCTACTGAATGTGTTTCTGCTTAGCTGAGGTTTGTGAATGAATCAAGAGCCTTAGGGGACATTTGATTTCTTGAACATTGCTTAGCAAGGTGGTAAACAAATTCAGAAAGTACTGTTAAAAATCTCTGCAACATGCAACTTAAAGATGTATGAGGAGTTAGAATTTGATATAATGATATTTAATCCCAAAGAACCAAACAGCCAACCCTTCTTTCTCTCTGTCTCCGTCTCTTCACCACCTGCAAGCATTTTCCTTAACTAATGAATTACTCTGCACTCCTGAGCTGTCAGTATACTCTCCCAATAACGCTCTTCTAGTTGACTACAAAGGGATTCACAATATCAGCGAATTCCCATTCACACCTTGCACTTTGCCTTGCATCAAGTGGTTTCTTGTGAGGATGACGTTTACAATCCATCACTGATGGGGGTTGGATCTGCAAGAATGTCAAGAAACCTTTGTTTAATTTAAATATAAGGGATAATTTAGGAAGAATTTATATTCATGAGACTTTTTTGTTATGACCTTATGTGACGATTTTCAGTTGAGGCAACAACAAAGCACAAAAGTCCTGATTCAGCACAGTAAATCTGAGCAAGCATTATAAAGCAAAATACTCTATGCAGATTTGAAAACTTTGTACAACTAGCAGATGGTCCTGAGATTTTAAATTTTAAAGGGATAGTTGACCTAAAAAATTATATTGTGATCATTTATTCGCCCTTATGTTGTTACAAACATGTTATGTTTTTTTTCTGTATAAAATATATAATAATAATAATAATAATAATAATAATAAACAGTTTTAATATAATTAAAGACAGTGGGGACCAAAACATTACATTACTATTTTATGAACAAAAAAAAAACAAAAAAAAAAACAAGGGACTATTTATTTATTTACTTTTATTTATTTATTTATTTATGAAGTGACATTCAGCCAAGTATGGTGACCCATACTCAGAATTTGTGCTCTGCATTTAACCCATCCGAAATGCACACACACAGAGCAGTGAACACACAAACACACACTGTGAGCACACACCTGGAGCAGTGGGCAGCCATTTATGCTGCGGCGCCCGGGGAGCAGTTGGGGGTTCGATGCCTTGCTCAAGGGCACCTAAGTCGTGGTATTGAAGGTGGAGAGAGAACTGTACATGCACTCCCCCCACCCACAATTCCTGCCGGCCCGGGACTCGAACCCACAACCTTTCGATTGGGAGTCCGACTCTCTAACCATTAGGCCACGACTTCCCCACGACTTTCCTCATTATTGAATGAAGTATCTCTTTAATGAAATAAAAGGACACATTTATGCTGTGCATATCTATGATCGGTATTTTAAACATGTGGACCAAGGCTATTGTAGCACTCACTTCTTCCTAAAGGGCCATTTTAAAGCCCACTTTGTATGATTTTATTAATGAGAGTTGCCTGGGCAGTTAATAAGAGAATTTGCTACTAATACAGGACAGTGAATCAGTCATTAATTAATGTTTTTAAGGGCAGGAGGACTTGGGTTACTGTGTCACCTCTATGTAAGGAGGCAGGTGGCCTGCAGCAGCTGGCCAACAATTTCACTTAACAGTCACTCCTGACAACAGGGAAAAATACACACGTGCTTGCACACATCAGTTTTCTTTTTCAAGTGTGGATATACATATCAGAAATTAATATGTGAGTGTTTTGCCTTGTTTTCTCATCAGACTAGTGTGGGATCGTCATTGCTAGGAAAGTTTTTTGGTTTAAATTGTGTGTGTCTTACCCTGGTTAATACGTGCTGACAGTGGCGCTTGGTTTTGCGTTTGCCTATCGCGGGACTGCCTGGTTTCGATCTGCTAAATAGTGAGGCGTGGCCAAAGCCAGTGAAAGTACTTAATTAGCTGTTTAGAAAGCACTTGTCAGAAGAAACAGTCGAGCTACAGAGAAGGACAGCAGCTTGTGAGTGTTTTGCCTTGTTTTCTCATCAGACTAGTGTGGGATCGTCATTGCTAGGAAAGTTTTTTGGTTTAAATTGTGTGTGTCTTACCCTGGTTAATACGTGCTGACAGTGGCGCTTGGTTTTGCGTTTGCCTATCGCGGGACTGCCTGGTTTCGATCTGCTAAATAGTGAGGCGTGGCCAAAGCCAGTGAAAGTACTTAATTAGCTGTTTAGAAAGCACTTGTCAGAAGAAACAGTCGAGCTACAGAGAAGGACAGCAGCTTGTGAGCAGGGGCGCTGGACTGGGGGTAAAACCAGTACTGATTACCAGGGCCCCAAAGGAAGAGAGGGCCCTTGAAATGTCTGGAATATATATTTTCAAGGGGAGGGGGGCCCATTTGGACTGCCTATGCATAGGGCCCGGGATCTTGTGCAGCGCCCCTGCTTGTGAGTGTTTTGCCTTGTTTTCTCATCAGACTAGTGTGGGATCGTCATTGCTAGGAAAGTTTTTTGGTTTAAATTGTGTGTGTCTTACCCTGGTTAATACGTGCTGACAGTGGCGCTTGGTTTTGCGTTTGCCTATCGCGGGACTGCCTGGTTTCGATCTGCTAAATAGTGAGGCGTGGCCAAAGCCAGTGAAAGTACTTAATTAGCTGTTTAGAAAGCACTTGTCAGAAGAAACAGTCGAGCTACAGAGAAGGACAGCAGCTTGTGAGTGTTTTGCCTTGTTTTCTCATCAGACTAGTGTGGGATCGTCATTGCTAGGAAAGTTTTTTGGTTTAAATTGTGTGTGTCTTACCCTGGTTAATACGTGCTGACAGTGGCGCTTGGTTTTGCGTTTGCCTATCGCGGGACTGCCTGGTTTCGATCTGCTAAATAGTGAGGCGTGGCCAAAGCCAGTGAAAGTACTTAATTAGCTGTTTAGAAAGCACTTGTCAGAAGAAACAGTCGAGCTACAGAGAAGGACAGCAGCTTGTGAGTGTTTTGCCTTGTTTTCTCATCAGACTAGTGTGGGATCGTCATTGCTAGGAAAGTTTTTTGGTTTAAATTGTGTGTGTCTTACCCTGGTTAATACGTGCTGACAGTGGCGCTTGGTTTTGCGTTTGCCTATCGCGGGACTGCCTGGTTTCGATCTGCTAAATAGTGAGGCGTGGCCAAAGCCAGTGAAAGTACTTAATTAGCTGTTTAGAAAGCACTTGTCAGAAGAAACAGTCGAGCTACAGAGAAGGACAGCAGCTTGTGAGTGTTTTGCCTTGTTTTCTCATCAGACTAGTGTGGGATCGTCATTGCTAGGAAAGTTTTTTGGTTTAAATTGTGTGTGTCTTACCCTGGTTAATACGTGCTGACAGTGGCGCTTGGTTTTGCGTTTGCCTATCGCGGGACTGCCTGGTTTCGATCTGCTAAATAGTGAGGCGTGGCCAAAGCCAGTGAAAGTACTTAATTAGCTGTTTAGAAAGCACTTGTCAGAAGAAACAGTCGAGCTACAGAGAAGGACAGCAGCTTGTGAGTGTTTTGCCTTGTTTTCTCATCAGACTAGTGTGGGATCGTCATTGCTAGGAAAGTTTTTTGGTTTAAATTGTGTGTGTCTTACCCTGGTTAATACGTGCTGACAGTGGCGCTTGGTTTTGCGTTTGCCTATCGCGGGACTGCCTGGTTTCGATCTGCTAAATAGTGAGGCGTGGCCAAAGCCAGTGAAAGTACTTAATTAGCTGTTTAGAAAGCACTTGTCAGAAGAAACAGTCGAGCTACAGAGAAGGACAGCAGCTTGTGAGTGTTTTGCCTTGTTTTCTCATCAGACTAGTGTGGGATCGTCATTGCTAGGAAAGTTTTTTGGTTTAAATTGTGTGTGTCTTACCCTGGTTAATACGTGCTGACAGTGGCGCTTGGTTTTGCGTTTGCCTATCGCGGGACTGCCTGGTTTCGATCTGCTAAATAGTGAGGCGTGGCCAAAGCCAGTGAAAGTACTTAATTAGCTGTTCAGAAAGCACTTGTCAGAAGAAACAGTCGAGCTACAGAGAAGGACAGCAGCTTGTGAGTGTTTTGCCTTGTTTTCTCATCAGACTAGTGTGGGATCGTCATTGCTAGGAAAGTTTTTTGGTTTAAATTGTGTGTGTCTTACCCTGGTTAATACGTGCTGACAGTGGCGCTTGGTTTTGCGTTTGCCTATCGCGGGACTGCCTGGTTTCGATCTGCTAAATAGTGAGGCGTGGCCAAAGCCAGTGAAAGTACTTAATTAGCTGTTTAGAAAGCACTTGTCAGAAGAAACAGTCGAGCTACAGAGAAGGACAGCAGCTTGTGAGTGTTTTGCCTTGTTTTCTCATCAGACTAGTGTGGGATCGTCATTGCTAGGAAAGTTTTTTGGTTTAAATTGTGTGTGTCTTACCCTGGTTAATACGTGCTGACAGTGGCGCTTGGTTTTGCGTTTGCCTATCGCGGGACTGCCTGGTTTCGATCTGCTAAATAGTGAGGCGTGGCCAAAGCCAGTGAAAGTACTTAATTAGCTGTTCAGAAAGCACTTGTCAGAAGAAACAGTCGAGCTACAGAGAAGGACAGCAGCTTGTGAGTGTTTTGCCTTGTTTTCTCATCAGACTAGTGTGGGATCGTCATTGCTAGGAAAGTTTTTTGGTTTAAATTGTGTGTGTCTTACCCTGGTTAATACGTGCTGACAGTGGCGCTTGGTTTTGCGTTTGCCTATCGCGGGACTGCCTGGTTTCGATCTGCTAAATAGTGAGGCGTGGCCAAAGCCAGTGAAAGTACTTAATTAGCTGTTCAGAAAGCACTTGTCAGAAGAAACAGTCGAGCTACAGAGAAGGACAGCAGCTTGTGAGTGTTTTGCCTTGTTTTCTCATCAGACTAGTGTGGGATCGTCATTGCTAGGAAAGTTTTTTGGTTTAAATTGTGTGTGTCTTACCCTGGTTAATACGTGCTGACAGTGGCGCTTGGTTTTGCGTTTGCCTATCGCGGGACTGCCTGGTTTCGATCTGCTAAATAGTGAGGCGTGGCCAAAGCCAGTGAAAGTACTTAATTAGCTGTTTAGAAAGCACTTGTCAGAAGAAACAGTCGAGCTACAGAGAAGGACAGCAGCTTGTGAGTGTTTTGCCTTGTTTTCTCATCAGACTAGTGTGGGATCGTCATTGCTAGGAAAGTTTTTTGGTTTAAATTGTGTGTGTCTTACCCTGGTTAATACGTGCTGACAGTGGCGCTTGGTTTTGCGTTTGCCTATCGCGGGACTGCCTGGTTTCGATCTGCTAAATAGTGAGGCGTGGCCAGCTGACTTCAATCACAGGTAATCAGGCTAATACAAAAGCGCTAAGTTTCACCGCGGCAGCGGTCGCGGCAGCCCTCGTGTGAGCCCTCCTCGTGTGAAGACGGACGAGTGTAAAGACGATCGACTCTACCTGCACGACTCCACCGAGCAAGGACACCGACAGGGCACTTGAGTATTGCTTTTTTCCTCTTTCTTTACTTTTTGTATACCTTGTTCTCAAATATCTTACACCTGTAGTCACTATGTGCTTTCAGATCTCTACTATCACTACTAACACTCGGAGAGCACGCTACGGACGTTGCAGGAAGGCCTGTCTGACAAACCTACGGCCTGTCCCTCTGACCTCTACTACTACGCTCTCTATTCCAGTTGGTCTCTGGAACTGCCAGTCT